>NW_020450241.1:126040-184388 GCF_003343035.1 Apteryx rowi | reverse complement strand
GTTCCATCTGAACATGAGGAAAAACTTTTTCACTGTGAGGGTGACAGAGCACTGGCACAGGTTGCCCAGAGAGGTTGTGGAGTCTCCTTCTCTGGAGATATTCAMAACSCGCWTGGACGCGATCCTGTGCAACGTGCTCTAGGTGACCGTGCTTGAGCAGGGGGGTTGGACTAGATGATCTCCAGAGGTCCCTTCCCACCTCAACCATTCTGTGATTCTGTGATTCTGTGATTCTGTGATAGGGCTCCTGAAGCTGGGATTTAAAAATAAATAAATAAATATTCTTGTAATTAAAACTTTGAGTTACCAGTGCTAAGTTTTTGTTCGTAAAATAGGAGGAAGAGGAGTGGATCTTGGTATGGCAGGCATCTTGTAAGAGTTAATGACAAAGGTGGAAAGAGGCTATGAGCATTTCAGTCTCTCAGCAAAAATCACCATGTAAGTTTCTCATTATTCTAATTTTAACAATATTAATGATACCTCCTTTAAAGGTTTTAAAATGTATGGATGAAAAATATTTTATAAAAGTTTGTCACAGAGATAAGGCAGTTAGAGTTCCCTCATCTTATTTATATTGTGTCAAAGACAATAGAAAACTCTCATTCTGGACATAAGACCTTGAAATGCACAAGATTTGGTCTATAGTACTTCAGAACTATGCGTACATTTCTCATAGTACCTGTGGGAAATTTGTCACAGTCCTATTGCAGACTCTGCTTCTTCTATGAGCAAGATCTAAAATTTCCTTTAAAACTGCAAAAATAGAACACCACTGTGACACCACTGAATGGTCTGCCTTTGCCCACAGCAAATAAGTCTTTACTTGCTTGCGTAGAAAACATTTTCCATTCGTATAATGACTCTACAGTGATGCTAAGTTTGAGAAAGATGGAACATACAGCACCCAGGAAAAAAGGGCTCATTTGCTGGGATCATAGCAGCTTTCACAAAGAAAAAAGGAAGCTTTTCTCTTCCTTTCTTACTTTGTCTCCTGTTGAGTGCGGTTTGAAATCATCCTAGATTCTTGCAAAGGTTTTTCATCCCTATTAGTCACTACCTGCAAAGGTTCTCAGCAATGTCTGTTGCTATAAAGAGTTTAATGACTTTCAGGTCATTCTCAGGTTGGAATTTAATTATTACTTTGCAAATCTTTGCCAATTTCTGTTGATAATTCTTAGTGGCATGCAGACTTGTATGTTTTGTATGGTGGTTTATGACACTACTTAACCTAATTATTTCTAAAGCCATGTCGCCTAATTTACAGAGTCTAAATCAGTTGTATTTTTAGGTATCTATTAGATTTTAAACATTTTTTTTTATTCCCCTGTGTTACATAAAACAGCTGCTATAGTAATGGGTCACGCTGCATCATCCAGGTGCAAGACTTCAGAGATCCCCAAATGTGACATTTTTCTGAAGCATATAAAATTACATCATTGGGCTCCATTAATTGTGGCTGTGTTCTGGGATTTCTCCAGGATATCTGAAGTGTTTTAGCTGTAGCTATCTGAAACACTTTGGTTCTTTTCTGTCTGAGTTATTGCAGGTAAAATTCCATGGAATATGCAGCATTGTTATTATTTGGGAAGATTCTTAGTTTTGCTGAGATCTGTGGTAAATTGGTAAGATAAAAGAGTATTTTCAAATATTTTCAAATATTGTGTTGTTAGGCATATTGATAATGAAAGAAAGATTGTCATGTTTCTTTTCTATGGTTTTAAACTTACTACTGGTGAGTAAGTGCAGAAGGGAAATAGAGATGGGGAAAGGCTGTCTTCTCTCAAAATAGTAGTTATTTGAAGTCATCATGGAGACGTTATTAAAGCTGTACCAGCTTAAAGGAAAAATGAAAATGAAAAAGAAGAAGAAGAAGAAGAAGAAAAAGAAGAAGAAGAAGAAGAAGAAGAAGGTGGCTTAGACCTCGTAGAAGATACAAGGTCTGAATCAGAGCTCAGGGTAGCACTTTTCTTGGAGAAGGGGACTGCAGGGTGGCAGTAGTAAGTTGACCACACGAGGGCTCCTGAGAGATATTTGGCTCTATACAGTTGAATGTATCTACGTGAACACCTCTAGGAGACTTGCACACATAGCACAGTTGTATTACTAGCCAACCAAAGTGAGCCTTTGACAACTTGAATGCCTCTCTCTGTTTGGCTGTCATGTATAAATACTTGTACACCTTGCCTGATCACCTCTAAGTGCACAGGAGTGACCTGAGCAATATCGAGCAACAGCAACCTTGCTGATGTGGATAAAAATCTAAAATCCAGAAGGGAAGACCACAAGAAATCACTTTTTTTCTTGAATTGGCTTATCAGAGCCAGTAACTACTGCAGTTAACTGCTTCTGTGTCATTGCCTATAGATCAAGGAATCAATTGATGGCGATTTTGCATGCCCAAGATAAAGATAATTAACTTTTTCCTTCATCTCTGTACTGTCAGTACAGCTCCTCTCAGTACATCTGACCATGTTGACATCTTATATCATGCTTTTTCTACCCAAACAAGACGCAGGAATTGCAGGAGTGCTCTAAAATCTCACCATACACTGAGACCTTGGTGTGAGGGAGGAGATAGGGACAGTATAATGGAAGAAATGGAGCAGCAGAAATATGCATAGCCCCAGGTATGAAACAGAGATAAGAAAGTCAGGCAGATGGGGCTTCTAGCAGTAGGGACTGGTAGTATTGGAGGAGGACAGGAGACCCTGGTGATCTTGGAAATGAGACAACATCGTATATCTCTCATCAAGAGGGTGTACAAAGAGTGTCAGTGAAGCCTTAAAATGAGGAGGATGAGAAACAATTAGGAGGTAGTGTGTGTGTTTGGGATGAAAAAATAGCATACAGAGGAGTGCAAGCAACCCCAATGGATCCAGTGAGTACAGCCTACGGAGGCAAAAGTGTCTTTTGACCCTCTGGCGATAACTGAGAGTGGAGTTTTGCTCAGTACACGAACACAGGCTGTATAACCAGGGAAGAACAAACACGACTGCTCAATCAGGATGTCTCTCTCATCCAGTCTGAGTCATCCAGTCTCAGTTTGCAGAATCAGAACTTTAACAAAACTTTTTTTTTTTTCTTCTGAAGTTTAAACCTAGGTTTCACTCCTACCCCAGTAGAGATTCAATTAAGCACAGCTAATGGGAAGTCAGTGATCTAGATAGTAATTGGAAAGCAATGCTCAAAACTAGCTTTGGTGCAACTTAGTGCAGTACTGAACTGTATTCAATTTTCTCTCTGGTTAACATCCTTCAGTTATGTTTTTCCTGTTTTTTTTTCTTTATTATTTTTTTCTATTCTACCTTAATGCTACTTTTATTTTTCTTTTCTCCCATATCCATTTTTCCAGTCTCTTCTAAGTGATATCTGACCCTGCTGTTAATTATTTGTTCACAGTTGTTCTAATGGAGCTGTAGCATAATGCAGAGCAATAGTATTAAAYAGGGCCATCCATCTTCGCCTCTTAAATTATGAAATCACATCTACAAATAATGAAAATCTCTATGCCCTCCAAGTTCTATATTTGGGTTTGTTTATTTACTTGCAGTTGAGACCTAGTAAGTACACTGAAGGAAAACTATTTATTTTGTCAGTGATAATCATGTCAATGATAATTACTGAAAACAGTAATGTTAATTATGCTAATCAATAATACTTACTGTGTCAGTCAATCCTAGAGGGTTTTTTTTGTTGTTGTTGTTTTTTTGCTTTAACACAGCAGCTTCTATACCTCTAAAGCAGCATTTGAAATGCAACACAGAATATTCAGGATGTGCCATCCTGGTGCACTTCTTAGGTTTGGATTACTGCAAGGGAATCCAGCCACAACTGCATCTAAAAATGAGCACTGTGACATCTTACTGCACTTGTACCGAAGAGGATTCTTTTCTAGGGGTAGTCACCCTTTCAATTTGTAAAATATTACTTACATACATAATCCCCGAATAAAGCTATTCAGGGAAGTTCTCACTGTCAGAGGGCGATTACAGATTTATTTCACCCTTCTTTTATTTACCTGTGTGTTTTGTTTGCTTTCACTTCTTCATTTGGATTTTTCTTCCATGTTATTTTATTTTGACTGTGCTGTGAGGGTTACATCCAATTTCAACAAGTTTGCCAGAAACAACTGATAAGCCATGTGCTTGCTATTTTTCCTCTTGCTGAACAAAATACAGTGTAATATTTACTCCTAATCGTATGTGGTACTTCAAAAGAAAACATAGGATGAGCAGTAAATACGCTGGATAGAGACCACTGAAGGCCAAGGCTTGAAAGATCCTTTGCTGCCACCATGTGATATAGCTCTGAATTACATTTTCTCATATATGCCTAGTCTTGAGAAATTTAGAACTAGGAGTTAAGAAAGTCCAGTTCTATGAAGTAATCTGTGGAGGATCCACCTGCCACGAATGTTCTTGGCAGTGAGATTTGAGAACTGAATTTGTGATCTCAAAATTCCCAAGTTAGATCCTTTTACTGTGGGGATAGCCTGGTTTGTTGGAAAGGGAGTTGCAGAACACCAATATCTGAATGGGGAGTATCAAGGCTAACCTACAGAAGACATTGGAGGGAGGATGCTAATTTTTGTTTTAGATGCTACTCTAAGATTGGGATTCAGATGCTGCAAAAGCTTTCTGGATTGCGGTATGTCTTTGGGTACAAACAATTACCTTATGTTTTCCCTGAAATGGCTGTAGAAGTTAGAAATTTCCCAGAAGCTGGGACATCTGGGGTCAGTTCTCTCCTCAGCTGAGAGGGTTCAGAAATGTGCTTTCTCCGTTAAAAAGCCACCAAACTAAACAAGACTGGGACAGTCTGCCAACCAGATTCCTTCTGCTGAAGCTGTTGGAGAAAGAATGAGTCCAGGTCACACCAGGGACATTGTCTCTGCTCCAATAATTAAGGCTATTTACATTGTATTTATATTTGAGTTAAAGCTTCAGGGTGAAATGCATGTACCCCGCCACCTCTTTAAGCCATGTCTTTTAAAATAGGTTGTGATTTTTTAAAGTCAGTTAAAAGTAGCTCTTAATTTTTTTTGTCTGATTATGCCAAGAAATGATCTGTTTTTCAGGTATATTGAACACCTGAGATGTCCCACGGCAACACTCCAGTATTAACACCCAAGCAAAGGTCATTTATTCCACAACAGAGTTTGCTTTTTCATTTTCAAATGCCAATAATTTTCTGTATAGCTTTAAGGCATCAACGCAGTCATACTGTTATAGGCCAGACTGTTTTACCCCATATAGAGAACTGTCCTTTCCTCACTTGATGAATGAGATGGAAGCAGAAGGTTTTTGTTGATCTTCACTGGCTCAGCACCTTAGCCAGCTCCATTCTGGCAGCCCTTCTATTCCCTGAGCTGTGTAGCAGCCAAATCTACAATTCTGGTTCTACTTATGACCTGCTTACAAAATAGATATCTGTCCCTGCTCTTTTTTTCACCGTCCTTTTCTTTTTCCTTTTTGATGGTGAAAAGTACAAGAGGAAATATAATTCAAGTAGTACTGTTGGTGGAAAAAGGGATCGAGGAAATGACAGTTTGAGGCAGAGCAGAGAAACAAATGTTTGGTAGTATTTTTGTTGTGTTGAAAAATAATTAACTTGTACAGCAGCAGGTTCAGGAGGCTCTGAGTGTAGTTATCAAGGCAATTAGCCCCTATCAAAGCCATTGTTCCAAGCTCTGTGAAAAGTCAGCTGAGGATCATTATTTATCCCTTTGCAGTTAAATGCACTAGGCAGCTTCCTTTTAAAAATAAAGCATTCTGGAGCACTTTTCTATGAGAGGGTGAATTCAGTAGCAAACTCCACAGTCGCAGCATGTATGAGGTCCTAATTGTGATATTTGCAAAGCTGGGAGAATAAACTTTTTTTTTTCCCCTCCTGATCAGAGTCCTTTTATGCAATACTGGCAACTCTCTATAATCTTTCATTATTTGGGATCCTCTTTCCTTCTGATCCTTTCCTCTATCACTTCAGGTGTGACAGGTTTGCTGAGGCATAGTGATGGCCAATATTTATACTAAGGCTTCTTTGCATTCTTTTCTTAGATTCTTTTATAATGTAAAATATATATAGGATATCTTCTACAAGGAAGAACAGATGGCTTAATTTCCATCAGCTCAGCAGAATTTATAACTTTGAAATTGTCTGCTGACATGTAATCCCTTGACTCCATCCTTCAAAACATAAAAAAACAAATAGACCTTTCCCTTTCTTCTGAAGTTCTACCTCTATCAGAGGAAAGGAGGCTTCACAGTGAAGGACATTTCATTGGGAAGTGCCTCAAAGTCATCATTCAGCTGTTGTAAACCCTGGGAGGAAAGTACTTCATTCATCATTGCCTTAGAACTGAAGTCTTTCTGATAACTTTTTTTCTTGGTTACTTGGTGACCTTGTTTGAGGCAGAGCTATTGGCTTAGAGAGGACATGTAAGGATGGTCTCAAAAGCATTTCTTTCTACAGGGATGCTTCTTGACTGTCCTACAGCTAAATCTCTTTCAATCACCCAGTTATACTCTCATGCCAGCCACAAACAAAACTTTTCAGCTGTGTGTGCTTGTTCTACCTTTGGGAACTGCAGTAGAAAAAGAGTAATTGCTATGCAAGATATTCATCTTGCAGCACTGCAGCAAGGGGCTTAGAGAGCATTTTGGAGATCTAAATGCGTAAGAACCCTGAAGAGTGTATATATATGTGCAAAAGCAAAATAGTTATGAGGGCTATGAAGAAACAAGTGAATGAGGTACAGATAGTTCTCTATGTAACTCCTTGACTAGTCGTTCAGGTTGGAAACTATAGTTTAGGTTGCTTCACTATATATTACCTAACTGGCTTCCTTCTCAGTGATCAATGTTTTAATTGCATTATATTTTTGCTTTATAACAAGAATGTATGCAGGCATAATCAAAACTAGCCATTATTAGTCGCATTTTGATCAAATTTCATGTGCTGCTCCAAGATAATGGGCTACAGCGGCTTTTTAAGGTTTCACTAGTCTTCTGCAAAATACTAGATTAAAAAGTGATAATGAAACTTGCTAGATATGTTTAATAGTAATCAAGATGTATAGAAATTTCTAGACAATTTGAATTCAGCTTTTACATTCCTCATGCTGAAGCAACTGTGTTCCATGTAGCCTTCATGAAAACTTTCATAGGCTTTCATAAAGAGCAATTCTTTCAGGACACTTTCTCTCTTAATAGAAAACAAAATTCTCTCCTAGCCTGGAAGACAGACATAATGATTTTGTTTAAAGAACTATAAGTTATTCATCTGGTAGCTTTGTTTTTTGATCTGAAATTGAGTAAAGCACACATAACTGCAAAGCTAACCAGAATTCATCAATGCTTTGTAATAATCACACACAAGATTTATGAAATTGGAAGCATTCAGATTGACTCAAAAATGGATATTTGGTAGGGTTGGAATGTACTGGTCTCATTGAGAATGTACTGGTTTTATCTTTGAATAAAATACTTGATTGAAATCTGTTGTGACTAGAGGAAATAGAGAGGTTTCTGTAACTTCTTGACAAGAGTAGTTCTTTATAGGTGTGTAATCAAAAGGCACCCTCAAGCTAGGCTGGGAATCTATATTCCGACTGTGGTCTAGGCAAGCTCCATGGCTGGCTTGTAATTCCACAATGATCCTAATCATCCAAATCAGCAAACTTGCTGGAATGTGTCAGGAGTCATTTCTGCCCTATGAGTAGATTTTTTTCGCATGAAAACTTGAGGTATCATGTAGGAATGTGCTTGCCTAGAGTTAGGATGTTGTTACAATTTATGCCTCTAACTGAAATTTTGAATTTTTGCATTGGCATAGACTGCTATGAGTTTCCATGACTAAATGCAGGGCATGGAGCTATCCTCTAGGGATAGAATAAATTTAAATTCAGTATGTGGGTGATGGTCCCTATAATGCCTGGTGCTCCAGTGAGATAAGATAGAGGAAGGAGAGTCCACACCATCCCAGAGCCATGCACTGATCTTCTCTGTTCCCATTTCCCTACCCCCCTGCTCTGGGCATGCAGCCTGTTGGTTTTGTGGAGCCTGCCTCCTTTTTGTTCAGTACTTTTCGTGATGAATTTAAGTTTGCAGCCAAGCTGTCTTCATTACAAATTCACCACAGGGACCTTGTTGGTGGTGCACTGTCTGTTCTCTGTGGGCTGTATTTTATGTGCAACCAAGGTAGTTAAAAATGAATCATAACCATATATATTTCTGTTTATATTGCTACATATAGTTGTTGGTATCTGCAGTTTTTACTTTGCAACTTTCAGGTGAATTCTTCAGATATGTCATTAGCTGGATATGTCTCAGCTGGAACAGGTTTTTGAGGATCAAATATTACTGCCTAAGTTCAGATCATCTAATTCCTATTCATGTAAAGAAGCTGATTGCTAGGGTAGAAATTAAATTAAATCCATAATTCAAAGATAACCCACATTCCTTACATGTAATTTGCTTCATTGTAGTGATTTTTGCCTTTGATTGCAAATGCAATGACTACTTCAATTTCAACAGTGTTCTTAGAGTACCTGCTTAATTTCTTAATAGAAATTTCATAAATCATGAAAACTTTCTAGATATAAATCTTTTGACTTATCCTACCTACTGTTGCCTCCAGGTAGGATAGAATACATCCAATTTTCATTGAGAAGGATTTGAGCATTTTACTCACAATGTACCCTTCCTTTCATATACAACATAGAAGTTCTCTGTCATTAACAAATATGAAGTTTCCCATTCTCTCATCTGAGCAGAGTTCAGATGTGGTGTGCTATCTGCAGGTCTCCATGGTCTAATCTAGCTGTAGTTATAATAGACATTAATTAGAGAAAGAAAAATCTTTCCAGTACCCTAATGGAAATGAAAAAAGTTACCTTTGAGCTGTACTATCTTTCTTCTCCTCATTCTGTACAATTGTCTCAGTGTTTTTTCTCTTCTTTGAGGAGGAAGCAGAAGTTAACGTGCAAAATGAATTTGCTGAGCCAGGTAACATTGCTGAACGCTTGTTTTAGTTCATTACAATTAATGGATATAATGCTCCTTTGTTTTTTTCTCCCCTTCTTTTTTTTTTTTCCTTTTAAATGAACAACCAAATCATTCATAAGCCACTGCTTAACTTCAGGATCTGGAATCAACATTTTCTAAAACAATTTTCCTCTGCTATTGTCCTAAATCCAGGGGCTAGACATTTTGGCTACACCTAGCAGTTATGAAAGTGAAGCAGGGAATGTTCCCAGGCTCTGAATCTTGATCGTCTGCGCTGCTAAGTTGTTAGAATGGTCCGAGATGGTTTGAGCCTGAGCCAACTATCACTTTCCTGTCGATGCCAAGGTGTGCCTTGGGAGTTAGCCTGAGCTAAGGATCTTTCTAATAGGTAGTCTGGTTACAGCTTTGTTTTGGAGAATAAGTGTTTAATAGTATAGACATGGGCTATTCCATGGTAGGGTTTTGTTTTTTGTTTTTTTTTTTGGTACTAGGGAAAAACTCCTAGGTGGTTTTCATTTATAGCACCCTCTATGACTGTATTTTAAGGGGTTTTCAACATCCAGAAATTCTCAAAGACATAATCAACACCAGTAAGCATTGATACTTTGGGGTCTTAGATCAGAACTTCTGATTTGAAGTACATGAAAAGAATGTAACAATTTATTTGGACAATTTATTTTCCTTAATAGAACAGTGAAGTTAATTGAATGGGCCAGTGTGCAACAAACACTGAATTTGTTGCAGGGCTTGGGGAAAAAGCTAGCAAGAGCATAATAGTGGAGAAATACTGAACTTCTTCAAGGAAAAAAAAAAAAAAGAATGAACTGTTCCTTCCCRTTGCACCATTCAGTCAGGTCTTTCTATATGCTAAATTACTCTGAATTTGCATYTCCTGTACTGTGGGAGATCATATGAGAGGGCCAGTGGAGAATGAGGCTGGTCTTCTGCATATATTCGAAAAATCAGTTTGACTGTGGACTGGTCTAGCAGCCAGGAATCAYCAGAGCATAGATATGTCCCGTTTGTCTGTCCACCATGTCAAGTGAAAAAGTCGACAGAGGAGCTGGTCAGTCTGTATATCACTTGGCTATTTTCTGTCTTTGGGGAGTCTCCCTTCAGGCAGCTAGGTGGACATGGCAGCTGTTCTGCATCCTTGGGAGAAGCAACTGCAAACAGAATCTGCTCCATTTCTCTTACTTGGGCACTGTGACAGTTGTAAGTCTCAAACATTTCAAGTGTTTGGGGTTGCAGACAATATGAAAAACAACTATTTTGCTGATGCTTAGCAGTCTTAATGAGTTTTTCTCAGCTTACCTGAGTCTAAAGTTTTGGTGACAGTTTGCTTATGTATGTGTAATAGTCCCCAAAGCCTATCCCACCAATAAACTCTTTTATTCTCCATCTGTCAGATATTTCCATTAATAAATACCAGAGTAGAACAGCTTGATGAATGTAAGCTGTTTTCCAAAGGTAAACATCCCCCCGATATCTCCAGGAGTTAGCACAGATTGTCAGCTGAATCCAAAAAAGTTTACAGCCCACTCCATTTCATTGTTTCTTGCTCTGAGCCTTTTCTATCCTTGTTAACATCCACTGGTAACGTTGTTTAGTATGACACTTTATTTATTCTGAAAAAGAATTATGTTTAATTGATTTTATATATATATATATATATATATGTATATATGTATTTTTTTTTAATCTGAAATTTGGTGAAGCTACAGCTCCCCACATAGTGACTGCTATAGCATTTGCAGGCTGTTTAATAGTGTTTCTGTTTGGTAGTATAACATCTACTGTTGACCACAAGATGGCAAGGTTTCTTCATATTACTATGAAGAGAAGCCTCTTTTAGGAAAAGGACAGGGGAAGGGATGCAAATCAAAGGAGGACATACAGATAATGAATGTAATTCCTCATATTACATCTGGATTTTCAGTCTTGCAAATGAGTGAAGAAAGACAATGCCTTTTAATTGTCTTGTTCAATCCATCAGGAATGACATTTATTTTACTGACAGGAACTTGTAAATGTCACAGAAAAATAGCTTATTTTTATTGTTCTTAACAAATGCTAAACATGTAAATTCAATCAACTGTTAGTATAGAAATGCTAAGCCAATAATAGCAGATGCTTTGGAGTGTCTTGTATGTAAGATTCACCAAKGTATATTGCATTTCAGCAACCTGAATTCTTTTGATATTCATAGCATGATATGCATAGCAGTAGGTTATCCATTGATTGCAAAACTGATGAGAGAGAAGCAAGTCTGTGCTGCTCTGAGATTTTGCAAAAATTTTCGGATTTCTATCTTCACTTTAAAATGTAAAGGTTTTAGAAGGACTGTTTTTCCATATTATGTATCTATTTTTAATGTGTATTCAAATGCATCACTTTCAAGGCATGTTCTTGTTTATAAAGGAAAATCAGGATTTTGAGGTTTATTTCATGGTGAGACCATTGACAAACAGTTTGATCATTTCCAAAATGTTTTCTTGTGAAAAGTTTTTAGATTTGACTAGAAACTGACTCAATGTTTTTTAAAATTCTGTGTGGGTAGCTCTCACCAAAGCATTCTTATATTCTCTTTTGATATTTTGCCATTATAGGGGCTTTTTTCTTCTTTTCACTTCACTCAATTTTTATTCTTCACTTCTAAAATTTATTCTCTCATATGATGTCTACACTACCCATTGATTATTTATTTTCATTTCCAAATATCCATATCCATGCAAAGGTATACTGAAATTCTTTCTTCTGAAAAACATTCTTTATTTTTGTGTAGTTTCCTCTTCAAAGAGAATTATATGTTATTAAGACCTCACTTGAGCAGCTGATGCAATGAAATGTCTCCCTGTTTCTCCCCTCTACTCCTTTTCAGAATATTTGGTAAAAAAATAAACAACACAAAAAAAACAAAACAAACAAAAAAAACCCACTTTGACCACATGTACTTTTATTTACAAAATATCATTTACTAACCCCCACCCTGTTCACAAATCAAACCTACAGCCAGGTAGTTCTACTGCCACTAGAGGTCAGACTGTTCCTTGCCTTCCTCTTCATCGATTCCATTCTACACCCACCACTGCGTGCTCCAAACATTGTGTTAATATAGACATTTATCGATCTCATATAGCACATTTAGCCAGAAGGAGAAGCCGCCCTCCCCTCTTTAACCTGCCTAACCTAGTTCTCATTACTATCATGCAGGACGAACATTAATCTAAAAATCTCTGGCACTGAAATACAAAGCCTGTGAGGTGATGGGAGCATAGTAAAAAGGTAAAAATATGAAAATGATAAAAACACCTAGTAGAAGAAAATAATGTTCTTCCCTTTTTTTTCTGCACATCTCTAGAAGCATGTGTGAGGCATCTGGTTTTTTCTCAATTCTGTTGCACTGTATGGCTAAAGTGAATTAGAAAGTGTTCKGCTACAAACTGGCATTTGTAACCAGTATTTTCAAAAATGCAAAGCATTCAGATACAATTCCTGTAGAACTTCAGGAGAATTAAAGTATATCGTTTGCTGAAGGATTTCTTTAAAATCATGAAGGAAACAGATTTATTTTAATAAAATTGAGAAGTTTAGATATACTTTAATTCTTTAAAGCTATCGTCTGAGACTTAACTTGAACTCGCAGATAAATAGCTTAATCCAAAGTTCATTGAAGCTCATACAAAAACTGACACTTCTTTCAGTGGGATATGCACCTGGAGCTTAGTACATAAAGCCATTCTGTTCTTTTAGGCTTCTTATCTGACACTCTGTTTGCCTATTGCTAGTAAACCTGTATCCTTGAGGGAGAACTCTTACCCAAATGAGGTATTATTCTGATCTACTATGCTTATTCTACAAATCTCTTCATTTTCCTTTATTTTCTGTCTAGTTCTGCATGGTGCTTGTTCACTAGTCTTAAGAAGGCAAGTTTGCATTGTCTATTCTCTTGAAAATTTGATTTTGAAAAAGTTAAGTAAAATTCTTTTTTTCTTTTATATTTACTAGTTTGGGGAGACATCCATATAAGGTGATGACTTCTTAAATTCAAGTAAGTCATTAAATTTGATATGATTTTTTTTTTAGAAATCTAGTCCCATTTACAATAGGCGACACACCGTGTGTGTGTGCTGTTTGCTGTAATCTGTGCTTCCTGCAGGTTGTGACTATGAGGAATTCAAAACTGCTCTGAATTGAGACTTAAGGGGTCTGGTTTCAATGTTTGGCTCACTTTCTCATGAGCCTGAGTGAGTCACTCAGAAACACTTTACTTTTTCAGGTTTAACTCAAAAATTCTTATATAAACTTAATTTAAGTCTCTAAAGTCCAAGTCTAGATTTTAAGGTAGTTCTCCATAGAATTGTGGTATCTTGCCATTTCTGGTAGTATTGCACATGCCTAGTCAATCTTGACTTGTCCTCTTGCTCACTTCATTACAGGGTGTTTCCTTGTTATTAAGGCTCTGCAGACAAAATATGTGTGTTCTCTGTGACAATACAGATAAAAAAATCAACTCATAGGAATTGGATGGATCTGTAAATCCTGGAAGACAGTAGCATTCTGTTCATTGCAAACACTCAGTCAGAAATGGATGAGCATGAAGGAAATTATATCATGGTGAGTGCTCACCATTCCCCTGAACTGTGTAAATGATGTTCCCCTCAATCATTTGGAGAAATGACTATTTTAGAAAAAAAAAGTGTGGGTAGTTTTCCATGAAGGATTCTCTTCTTTCTCTACAAAATTTAAGTTACTTGTCTACAGTAATGGCAAGTTATGGGGCTTTTAGATGTCCCCAGGACTGTTTAGCCTGAGTCCCCAGGTTGATGTCTGCATTCCTCTGCTACTAAGAAGACTGACTGAGTTCAGACTAGCAGGCTCTGATTTCAGTCATCCATGTACAGTTTCCATTAAAATCAACATGTGTCACTGGGGAACAGAGAAACATAAATGTTTTGAAGCTGGAGTCTAAAATCACCCCTGACTAATCTGTTTTCCTGAATTCTTTAAGAGTTTACTTCTATATCAGTCTCTTTCTTCCCACTGTTTCACTTTATGAATGCTTTCTGAACTTTCCCCACTTCTGCCATAATTCCTCTTACCAAAATGCCTGGAACACTCCCCTGAAAAGATATCCGTTGGGTGTTTCTTGCTCATAACCAGGTAACTGTGCAGATCAAAAATGCATCTTACAGTGGTTGACATGCAGAACTGCTCTTAAAGGCAGCAAAAATTTTATTTTGTAGTGACACTGTGCTTTAAAAGACCTGCAGTAGTCACCAGTTGTCTTTGCCTTTTTTCCTTTTGTTTTATGATGGACATTATCTTCCATTTCAGGAAAGTGTATTTATCAGTGTAGTTGCTATGGTATTTCAGTCTCTCTCAAGTCTCTCTATGGAAATGTTTATGTTTTCGATTCAAAATATAACTCCAGCCTTAGTGATTAGCCTTTGAATTGCCTTCATTAAGAGAAAGCCCAATCCACTTAAGAACCACAAGAATATTGCGCTTTTRGAACTCCCCAAAAGCTTTTCATCCCCCCAAGCAGAGAGAGCTCTGGGATACTAGTATAGCTGTTCATCACAAGATTATCATGCAAAGTTACCATTATCATCAAAATTAATTTACTTGCTACACATATCATGCTGAGTCTCTCAGGAAAACTGTTAATCTGAGTAAAGCTAAGTATGTCCCACTCCTATTACTGGGCTTACAGTTGTCTTAAATTCTCCATTGTTATAATCATGAATTTGTCTTTACATTTTACAACGAAATTCTTATTTCAACCAAGACCTCTAAAAGGAGGCATATGATAAATATTAGTAATGGAAATTTTACCCTTACTCAGTATGAGATGTGAAGAAGGGAAGAGTTATCTGTTCCCGGGGATCCTCTGAAATGCTATGATTGCATAGAAATCTATCCCTATCCCCAGACAGGGATCTTCAAAAATTCTGATGAGCTGCCTCAGAGCTCTAGAATCATAGAGAGTTTAAAATGAAAAAAAAAGGCTCTTCTATTTTGTCCTCATGCTTCTCAGGCAACAACTGCATGCATCTGTTCTTCCCAGTACATCTCCTCCAGTTTTTCTGTGCTGGAAAAGATATTGTTGGTCTCTTGTGCCTTCTCACTTTGAACTGCCACCTAAAATGATAGCCTTCTTCAACTATAATGTGATTAAAACCAAGATCTTCCTTGGGTGTAAGGGGTCTTCAGACAAGCAAGAAGTATCTCAACTCAAAAATAGCAGGCCTGAGAAAGCACACTAGACATAGAGTTGACATTCATTAGAACTTCAGCAACTTGGTCATATTGAATTCACTTCTGACTGCTATACATAATACATAAACTTTTTTCTACAATAAATAAAATGCCTACGTTATCTTTAAAACATAACTCCAAGATTTTCACATAGCAACTTTTTTCCCATTTGAATGCATTGAAAAAAATCATCATTCTGTAAGCATGTCACTTTATAATGTATGAAGGCAATACAAATAAGCAGTTCCACTGAGAAGCATCACATGCCCACCAAGAACAACATAAAACTTAAAAAAGTAAGTGGCATTAATCACAGCAATAAGTCCAGCAAGAAGAAGGAACTTTGTTCTGAAGGAACTCTTTTTATTTTGGGAGTTGCAATTGAAGCCCAAGTGTCAGTAGGTGGCACTGGAGACATAGCTGTGTGACTGAAGTTTCCCTTAGAGAAACAGCCTGGAGACTAAGTTCAAAGAAATATATTTTTTAGTTTTTCCTTTGCGCAAAGTGTGGTAGCTGAAGGTCACTCCCTCTAACTTGTATTATAAACCCCTGTGATACTAGAGCTGTCCTGTCACTTGCTTGAAACCAATGCAATTGCCTGATCTCTTGTCCATAAGTGAAATTCAGGCAAGTTGCAAAAGTAAACTTTTGTTTTGCAATATTTTGATCTATCAAAGTCTGCTGTTTGGGAAATAAAGAGGTTTCATTCTAAAAGAAAAAAATAATAAAATGCCTGATTGGGTGGGCTGAGGAGGAGGAATCATTGCTGCTGAGACTGACTAATATTATTTAACAAAGCCTTGTCACTCAAGTGTCAGAGGGAGAGGTTTAGGGGGGTTGTTTGGGGAAATACCATAACTAGGCCAAAGTCAATTTGGATTTTCTTGGTGATATTCACCAGAGATGTAGAGTGTTTACTTCGTTTCTTTCTTTTTTTTTTCCTCGTTTTCTTTTTTTACAAGCCTTAGCCTGCACTTCATGTAATGTTCAAGTCTTCTGGATCTTTTGAGTCTCTTGCCTAAGCTTGGAGTTTCAGCACCTTCAGGAACTCAGAGGGGATAAGCAGAAGAGACTAAAATACGGGAAGACACCTTAAGGAAGACACCATCTTTCTTAGGGCAGTTACAGAGGCAGCAGTGAATTATCATCAGTTGAAATAGGCTTTCTCAAATCAGTACTTACTATCGATCTGAACTGCTGAAGGCAAAATGCCTTGGGTCAGATTTTTGTGGCAAAATTTACCTAAATCTTTCGTAGCAAAAATAGATATTCTGACTCATTCCATCTTCTCCAGAATAGTATCGGTATTTCTCCCTTTCTCTCTGGCTTGTCATAATAAATAGCTCCCTCTCACACTCACATGTTTTTTTCTGATTTTCCATAGGGTCTCATTCTTAAATTTTAACATACTTGAGACTAGTGTTATATTGATTTTTCTTAAGTTTGTTGCTTTGATTCTTTATAGACATTTAATATACATGTGTAAACCTCATTCCATGTGTATTTCCCAGCTTGGGACAAACTTATGATGCATTTGTTTCTCTTTTTAGTGAGCTATTGAAAATTGAGGAAACTGAGGTACATATGATTTTCATAAAAAAATGTTATAAGATATTCAAGTTTTCCATATTTTCTACAAAAATAATAGTAATAATAATAATAATAATAATAATAATAATCCCAGTCAAAATTCTTAGTAAGACAAGAAAGGAGCAAAAGGCATCTAAGAAACAATAACAGAATATGAGTAAATGAAAGATAAAGGCTAGTATTTTCTTATAGTAACTGATCAAAGCATGACTCACACATAAGAAAAGCAATAGCTTTGCAAAACATTAGTGAAAAAAAAAAAGCAAAAGCAAATAAAAACTAAGTTTGTTGGTGATTGTACAGCTGCCAGACAAGTCCTTAAAGCTAGGTAAGCAGAATTTTCTGTGGTAAATTCACAAAATAAGATTTTGCATCAATTTTTCTCTTGATAACAGAAATAAATGGAAAAAGAGTGAATTTTGAAACTGACATAGGAAATAAATGAAATCTAATTACTGTAAAAATGTGCATGAGTATGAATGACAGCTCAGTGCCACAAAACTGGGATTAAGTTAAGCTCATGTAGTCTCCGTGAACTATCCTATCTATTTCACCCATTCTGGCAAATTAGTGTAACAGATAATAACGACAGCTTGATGTACAGGATTAAGAAATTCCTGTGGTGCTAGCGCTGAAGAACAGCCCCAACTTGCAAAAGAATGAACACAGTATATCATCTGTATGAATAGGAAGCCAAATATCATGCAAAACAATATGCTGCAGAGCACTGAGTGCTGAAAATATTGAGATGATTTTGCCTAATAGGCCAAGATCCACCGCATAAAAAACAAAAAAATCATCCTGTATCAAAAGAAATAAAATATCCAGTGGTCAACTTCATATGCCTTGAGGGTAAATACCCTTCAGCCTTACTTTCTTTTCTGTTACGTGATTTGCCTTAGGACTTTGTTAGTGTGTTCAGACTGCAAATGCCTCCTGTTCCAAATTTTGAGACACAATATAGAACAATTAATTGTTAATCTGGGTAGGAACACATGAATACCTCTGATAGGTATTGTAGAGACTTGATAAGTCCCTATAATGATCTGCAACCTGCCAATGTGAAGAAGAGAAAAAAAAAGTTATTATCTTGGTTTTGACTGGTCAAATATCTCAAATTTGCAGTTCATATCTCTGCTTCAAATATATTGCCCTTTATCACATGAATTGTGAATCCCCTTTTGAATGTTACATTCATTTGAATAAATTAGTGTGCCCATTCAGCTGTGTTGATCACTTTAAGATAAAAGATTAAGTGGTCCTATTCTGCCTCTGTTCTAAGAGTTTCTTTGTGTGGTAATAGGATGGTCTGAATTTAGCATAGGTTAAACACACTCCCTGTGTATTCCAGTGTATTATAAATGAAGTTGGACCGACATGTAAAATCAAGTTTGGAAGAGGGTTTGGAGCTTGGAAGAAGTGTATTTTATTTGTTATATGGTATCCAGTCCTAATACTCATACTCCTCTGATATAAGTAACATTGCATCCAAAAATGAAGAGAATTCTTAATTAGTAAAGTTTTCATTTCTTTAAATTACTTAGACATTTACAGGAAGAGATAGAATAGTTACACCTGTTCAGGTTTTTTGGTTTTAATGGTGCCTTTGTAGGCCTATTCATATATTTGTTTTAAAATGTTATGTTTTTAAATTGTGTTATAATGAAATGCTACTGAGGCTTTTAGTGGGGTTAAACATTAAAATGCAATGGCATTTTTGTTTAGATGGAATGGAGAAATCTCATTGCATAATAGGCTGTGATGCTAACATTTCAGTAGCTGTCATTTCTTCCAAAATGCTAAAAATATATTTTTAATGATCTATAACTTTGCAAAACAAGAAAATATACTTGCATTATCAAAGGAAATTAAAAGTTGAATTTGTCATTATGACAATTTAATTCTACTTTCCTTTGGAATATTTTCATTTGTTTAACATGTGATGCTCCAAAGTTGCCAATATCTCAGGATAGATCCTAGGCAGTGATTTAAGGGTATATAATTTTGTAGATGCGATTACTAAGGGAACTCCTAAAAGCTTTACTTGTTAAATATTTGGTACATTTTTGAAGGATTGCAAACTAGTATAGTCTAGTTTAGTCATCCTTTGAAATAATGACTCTATTGAATATTCCAAGACTACTTCCAGTAAGATGCTTTTACCAAAAGAGAAAAGATTGGGCAGTGAAATGGCATGATTAGTCATATGATTAGCCAGAGGTACCATTTATAGATCGAGTTTATTCATCTATTTGAGAGATTAGGCTATTAAGTTCACTAAACTGGAAAATTAAGAATTGTGTGCCAAATGTTCAGCTAGTTTAAATTAAAATAATTTTGATGATTTTCTTGAATTTATGCTGCATAAAGTAGAACATCTCACATCATGGAGCTCAGTCATCCATGGATGCAGGCAACTGAGGCAGGCAATTTACCTCTAATTTAGAACAGCTGATCATTTTCTTAATCTTGAACACATCACTAATAAAAAATACTGTATTCTTGAACCTCACTATATATTTTCTATATGGTACCTTAAAAGAAACAAAATCCTATTTCCCCTTCTCCATAAATCAGGTGTTTTAAAGGTTATTTGTTGGGTATTGTTTAGAATGTTAAAATGTTAATAATGTTACAAGAAGCAATTGAATATTTGAATACTTTAAAAATAATTTTGTTAGCATTTCTTAGTCTGAATGAGGGCTGCTCAAGCTGTCCTATGTCTTGTTAGGCCTCTGTAAAAATGCTGACCTCTTCAAAAATTACCGTTATGTATCTGCTGCTTTTGGAACTTTGTGGAACTATTCTGCAGGAAGTGCTGTGACTGTAAGGAACTTTATCTAAATTTCAAAAATCCACTTAACAGGCTTGTATTAATGTCTGCCATTTATATAATTTTGACTGCTGTTCAAAATATTCAGCTGTAGAGTGTTAACAAAAAACATGTGAAACCCTGAAAAGAAATACTTCAGAGTATTTTGTTTTCCTGGTCCACAATACTGCTTGGTGAAAGTGCACTGTTTTATACAATAATTTTTGCATCAGTAAAGTCTAACTCAAATTTTCACATGAATTCATTTTTCACTTACTGGAAGTCACTGATAATGTCAATAATAGTTTTCACTGTATGTGTTTTAGATTTTTTTTTTAATCTCAGATTA
The DNA here is from genome assembly GCF_003343035.1 of Apteryx rowi. Lineage (NCBI taxonomy): Eukaryota > Metazoa > Chordata > Aves > Apterygiformes > Apterygidae > Apteryx > Apteryx rowi. Next base: position 164,371 of record NW_020450241.1, on the reverse strand, counting down.
AACCCTTAAAATCACGGTGAAAGTGTAAAACCACCATAAACGGTGAGAGACTAAGTTCAGTGCCAATCAGAAAAACAAAAGAGAGTCTGTCCATGCTCATTTTTTCTAGCATTCAATAGTTCAGCAGGACCTTGATTCTCCAAAGCACATTTTCTTAAATTTGAGGGTTGTAAGTACTGTATCCGTATGGGATAAGTAATTTTCAGAGCTCTTCTCTTCCTTTTGTGAGCAGAATAGCCCAGAATCTGTACTTATTAGACAGTAAAATAGCATGGTCAAGGTTTTCATTTTGCAAAAAGTAAACAAAATCCAGACTGACATGAATCTGTATTCCAATCAGTAAGGTTTAGGTGCCTTTAAATGAGAGATTTTGACTTTGTCTGAAATGTGGACCATCCGTAACATTTTTCTAAATGTAAAAGATTTGCAAATTAAGGTTTTGTCTGATTTTAATTAGCATCCCACGAAGTTTAATTTTCCTGTCAAACTTCAGAGAAAATGCTCTTGTTTTAGTGTGTTCTAATTATAACTCTCTTTTCAGTAAGTCATTGCTCTGAGGGAGGAAAGAAACCCTTTTCTGAAGAGCTTGCACTTTATTCTTTTTCTTTATCTTTTAGGAGTCGATGAAGTTAACACATATGACCAATAATGTGCAATCTTATGCAGCTGCCTTACTCCTTCAATAATGACAGGGAGGAGAGCTCTGTGTTTAGCTAAATATTAGTTACACTGTGTCCTATGAATATCAGTTTCAAAATAATTTGCTACACCTTTTATATTCTAACACGTGAGCAGTCTAGACGTTTCAGTCCAGAGATACATGGTGAGTAGTAATACTGTCTTTATAAAATACTTACGTCTGTTATTTTGCTGGAGTATCATTTTGAGAGGATTTTTCTTATCTGTAAATCTGAATTTTATTATGCCTTGTCTGGTCTAGCTGAGCCTTTGACCAAGAAAAGGAATTTTCAAGAGTGGGAGTGATCTGGTGACAGATTTTGGGGGGGGAAGACTTTAGATAGTCTAGCTTTTTAGATATTTGCTTTGAACAGACTTTATCTTCAGAAGGTGCTATTCTCATGCTAGCTGAAATTTTTTACCCTTGCAAGATGCCACAAACCAGGGAATAGACAACTTGACACCTAAATTCTTCAGTGCCTATGATTTTAGGCTTAGGTTTAATAAAGCATTTTGCCTGCTCTTGTTTCACAGTTGCACATGCAGTCTCTTCAGCACTGAGCAATTGAAAATAACTCCAAATTTTGGAGAAGGATTTTTTTTCAAGCTTAACTATTACTATTAGCTATTAACTATTACTATTAACTATTAACTATTACCAAGCAATTTTTCTGCTCAGCTCACACAGGGGTAAACTGTTCTTTACCTTCTGTACTGTACTGATACAGACAGTTTAGTCTGTCATTAATTATTGAGAACATAGTTCTGTTTTCTAGATTTCAGCATCCCATTCAAAAGAATTGTTATATTTATTTTCAACAGAGGAGTTAATTCACAGTATAACCTGATATTCAATAGTGAAATGTCAAGGTGAGAAGTACTTAGTCTTTCCAAGTTCCTCTTATTGCTTATGCTTTTGAAATATGTAAAACACCCCTAAATGGAAAATGTGTTTTATTTGGAAGTACCTTATCATGCAAAAGTGGATTCTGATGAGAAGTGATTCTTTATTGCTAATAATGATTTTCCTCTTTCATTAGAATGTTGTTTTTTAACTTTTAGTAAGGATTTTTAAATTCTAAATRTATTTCACAGGTTTGATATGCTTTTGTCAAATGTGTAAACAACATATTTAAAGCTTTTTGGCTAAAAAGTAGTTTGTTTTCTTTTTAAATGATATTTCAATGAAACACTTGTGCTACAATAGTGTTCTTGATTAAAAAACCTATTTGAGTTTAAAACAAAAACAAATTTACTGAGTTGCTATAATAGAGAAATAATATAGAAATGTAGGGAAAATATTTTGTTTCTGTATAGAATAGCACTAACTCAAATTGTTTTTGATTTAGTTGCAATATTTGGAGAAGCTGCTATATAACTGACATTCTAAAACTGAATCTATGAATTCAGCTATTAGACAAAATGTATGTAATCCTACCATAGACAAGCAGCCTTGTTTAGGGAAAAGGTGCTTCCCTCCACCTATCTACCAGTCTAATTAAGACATTAAATCAGAGGCATTAATAACTTGTAATTTAATAACTTCTTGTTAGCACCTTCCTCCCCTCTGCCACCACACATATGCATGCACACACATGCCGCAGCCCTGCAGGAAGGAAAAAGGATGAACAGTTATGAAGTTGGAGCCACACTGACATTTTGCATGGAGTGAGCAGATCCCTGTAATTCAAAGGACATTTCTCTGTGTGTGCCTCAAAATACACTTGCTTTGGTGTGGTCTTGTGGAGGGCTGGTATAAAGCACCTTTTTCCCATCACTCCAGAAATCTGTCGTCTTCTCCTTCTTCTACCTTTCATCTCTGCTAAAGACCTTATTCTCCATCTCAGGCCAGCCATTACACTGACTGATTATGACTAAAATTATCTTGAATCCTACACAGTGAGAAAAAAGAGATCCCATACAATGAGAAAAGAAAGTGGAACCTTTTCAGGTTTCTCTTGACTGTTTTTATAAAAGCATTAATCTGAAATGAAATGTTGGAGCAGCAGCTCTTCATGGGCTGAATCATAAAATATCATCAGTTTATACTGTGGTGAGCCCTAAATTGACATTTTAAGTGCCTAATTTGTTCACAAGAGGTACTTTCTCAAGCTCTCCTTGTTCTGTCTTGTAGAGAAAGTGAGAGACAAAGTAGATTGGAGTGGGGAACCTGAAAATGCATTTTGAACATGTTTATTTCTGTGGCAAAATTTAAGTGCGTTAAGGCAGTTTAAATAAACATGTAAAAAATTTAGAAGGGGATCTCATGTACATAGTTACCATTCTTACTCTGCAATGGTGATGATAACAAATGGTTTCTTCAAATGGCTATGTTTGAAAAACCTGTTTGAGGATTGATGTTCTGAGCCCTTAAGCAGAATCAAGATATATGAATTTGAGGTGTATTTTTGCATTGTTTTGGGATTACACAAAAATGGATTCTATTCTGAAAGCTTGTACCATTAAATTTAGCATGCTGAAGTACCTCATCAGTGTGATTGATAATTAAAAATGATGTGAAAAGGAAAACAGGACAGCACTGAATTGCGTGTCACACTAACCAAATTGAAGTGGATATCACCTGTTTGCAGAGTTGACACAATGGGTGTAATTCGCATTTAAAACACAACTCTGTATATTGAAGTGGAATCATTTTGTTACTTAAGCAATACCAAGATAGATTAATAGAAAAAGCTGTCTTAAATCTCTCATGAAAACTCACAATATTCAGCACTTTGTTTTTCTAGAAATGATAATATGTATGAATGTTTTGATTAAATCCACCATTGAGCACTTGCTGGTCTATTAAAAGCCTAAATTCATTTATTAATTCATCAGATCTGTTTTGATCTAAATTTGGCACTTGTCCACCCTTTAAATTACCAATATCCTGTAGGATCTACCAGCTCAGAGACTATGGAAACTGGTGCCTACTTATTCTAGATTTAACAACAAAAAGCAAAAAAAACCCTTTTTCTATTACTTAATGACTTTTTGCAGTTTTATACTAGGGTTAAAATTTTTCCAACTGGATAAAAGCTTAAATTTTCAAATATTAATTCTAGACTCCTTAGGATTGTTTTGATTATCCAGACTAATAAAATTCATAGTCTGCTACTAAATAACAAAGAAAAAAATTACTATTGTAAAACTGATAATCATTGTTCTACAATTTTATATTAAATATATATGTTTCCAAGTATAAGGTTTTGGGGTTTTTTTTTGCTTTATTTAGGAAAATTTTCAACCTGTAATTTTAGTATGTTATCCAAAACATTAAAGATATGATCATTGAAAATATTACTGTAAGATCAAATAAAGGGAAACTTTTCTAGCAACAAAGCTCAAAAATAAGATTACTAAGAAGTAGTTTAATAATCAGAATAATACAGACCACTTCTCTATATATTATTTGCATTGCCTGAATTATATTAATGTAAATACTGAAGAAATGTAGTTCTTGAATTGAATCTGGGTTTAGATTTAGAAAACTATTTGGGACACAAACCTTCTATCTGTTTTAATGGAGGGCAGTGTGTTTAATCCCATAATCTGAGAATTTTGAAGCAGACCCATCGCTTCATACTGTCTCAATTCTCTTGTCAAACGGGTGTTTAGAAATAGCGTGAAAGTAACTAAGAAGTTTTATTGCCAGATGGTGACGACCTCATCAAGATAAAATAAAAGATGATGAAAAGTCAGCCAAACTATCAACCAGACTGTGTAGCAAAATAAATTAAAACCTATCAGAGTTAGATAAAACCTGGCTAAAATCAAATTACAGATGAGATAAGAAAGATGCCAAGACTAAAAAACAAACAAACAACTCGCCCCCCCAAACCCCACCCAAACATTACAATTGTTCAAAAAACAAAAGAAAATCAGCCAAGAACAAACTGGTCAAGAACTGAGGAGGGTTAGAGAGGAAACTGATCTAAGATGAGAAAGAACAAACTTGGATCTTATGGCGTATCAAAAGCAAATGAAAGGAGACAGAATGGCATTCATCTGAGATGGATTTACAGTTTTCCCACTTGCCAAAGCAGAAAGGAAAATGTGTTTTGCCACTGTAGACTCTATCATATAAAATATCTAAGTGTAAGTGTCTGACGTTTGACTGTTTTTTTCTTTTTTTTTCCAGATATTTCAGAGAGGAATAGCTTATTATGCCTGGTTTAAAATAATAGCTAAATGTTCCTCAGACTGAGGAACAGAAAGCTTTATATTATTGCTGCCAGTCTAAAGGGACCTGTACTTACTGTGCACAGCACTTTTTTAGAAAAAGGAAGAGCTATCAAGTATTCATAACTGCATTATTCGTTTTTTGGAACTGGGAACAGAATAGAATTGGCCAAGTTTCACTCAAGGATTATGTAAGACAGTCTGAATAATGAGGAGGGAGTTAAAGTTGGGAAGGAGCTGCTCTTTGTGTAAAACCATCACTCTAAATTGCAAAGTCGAAAGTTCTGGCTCCCAGCGTATCCATATATTGTAGCTGCTCTGAATTCTGTGGATGTTACCCAAATGTAATTGAAGACATGGTGTAATTCTGAAAACTCTGAAGGGTATTCATACTGTGTATCTTTAGGTGCCTGATTTAGCTGACCAGTTTGTCTAGGTTCTCAATGGTCAGTGAAACAAGTAATTCAGAGCAGGGGTCAACCACAGGTAATTTTGTTCCCAGCTGGAGAAGCCCCTCCATTGCCAATAGTGGAGGATGGTATTCCTAGCTTCCCTAAAAGTAGCTATCATAAAATCACAGAATGGTTGAGGTGGGAAGGGACCTCTGGAGATCATCTAGTCCAACCCCCCTGCTCAAGCACGGTCACCTAGAGCACGTTGCACAGGATCGCGTCCATGCGCGTTTTGAATATCTCCAGAGAAGGAGACTCCACAACCTCTCTGGGCAACCTGTGCCAGTGCTCTGTCACCCTCACAGTGAAAAAGTTTTTCCTCATGTTCAGATGGAACCGTCTGTGTTTCAGTTTGTGCCCGTTGCCTCACGTCCTGTCGCTCGGCACCACTGAAAAGAGTCTGGCCCCATCCTCTTGACACCCTCCCTTCAGATACTTGTACACGTTGATAAGATCTCCTCYCAGCCTTCTCTTCTCCAAGCTAAACAGGCCMAGCTCTCTCAGTCTTTCCTCATAAGAGAGATGCTCCAGTCCCCTAATCATCTTTGTAGCCCTTCGCTGGACTTGCTCCAGTAGTGCCACATCCCTCTTGTACTGGGGAGCCCAGAACTGGACACAGACTCCAGATGTGGCCTCACCAGGGCTGAGTAGAGGGGGAGAATCACCTCCCTCGACCTGCTGGCAACACTCTTCCTAATGCACCCCAGGATACCATTGGCCTTCTTGGCCACAAGGGCACATTGCTGCCTCATGCTTAACTTGGTGTCCACCAGCACTCCCAGGTCCTTCTCCGCAGAGCTGCTTTCCAGCAGGTCAGTCCCCAACCTGTCCTGCTGCATGGGGTTATTCCTCCCTGTGGTACTGACCATTAGATGCTTAAAATTGGTTGGTGTAAATTCCCCCTATGTCATGCTAGTCTTCTCCCAGTCAGAAATATTCCCTTAGCATTAGGTATGCTGAAGGACTAATTTAGACTGAATCTTGGCTTGTGCTGGGCCATATGATGAATGATATAGCTGGAGATACAGGACCACAGGTAAGGCTGGAAAAAGCTACAGGATGTCATCTAGTCCATTCCCTAGGCAGGCTCCTCAGAGATCTCTAACCTGTTCTAAAATCCTCCAGTGATACAATTTTTACTGGTTCTTAGGCAATGTAGCTGCCCTTACCAAAAGCAAAGTTCTTTTCCAAATATCTAATTTAGATGTCCATTGCTGAAGTTTATGACTATGACTGCTTGTTCTACACTCAGAAGAAAGAGAAAATGGTTTGTTACTCACTTCTTTTTTTTTTCTTTTTAATCAACTTTTTACATATCTACAGACTGTTATAAATTATTTCTACTTATTTTTTTCCCTTAATCTTCTATGATTCTTTAAAGTTCCTTTCTTTACTATTATGCAGAGATTTCACTTTCAGACATTCAGATGTCAATTCTAACCTTACATTTGTAGGAAATGTTACTGCAACCTTTTGAAAATGTTTAGGCACAGAAAAATGCACAAATGCATTTTTAATGTAAATCTTTTGATTTTTAGTTTAGCTTTATGATTCTTTGCACCTAACTAGTTATATTTGAACATTCAGGGTTGCTAATGCCATATTCCCTACTTGTGAGAACAACCTTGGGTGCAGTTAAGCAGTCAGAGGTTAAGAAATACAAAAACAAAGTTCCTGGAACAATCTTATTTCAGTCTGTTGCATTTAGATCTTAATGTGGCAGTCACATTCTGCTTTTTTTCCCCTGTTCCTTCTTCACTGAATACATACGATTAATTGCACTTTAGCAATGAATAAGGGTTTGATAGAAAGAAGAGTGCTGATTTTTCTCCCTGCTGATCTTGGAGCAATTGGAACATGTTGTGAACAAGGCAAGGAATGGAAAGAAGAGCCAGTAGGGGCTCCTGCCTGGGGATGAAGAGGCAGACATTTTTTTCATACCTGTGTGAACATGTTATAAATGGTAATGTTGACATCAGATAAAAAGAGCTCAGTTTAGTGAAGGAGGCTTGATAGTGAATTCCTTAAAGATTAAAGATAAATGCTAGAGCAACAATGAGACAAATGGCATTCTAATGAAGAACCTTCATTGAAAAATAGAAAATTGCCTATGGTAAACATAGGGCCAGTACCTTGGGGGCTTTCTCTTGCTGTCTGGAAAACAATCTTTTCTGGTGAAGTGTCATTACTGTCTGATAGTCCTGAAGCAAAGCAAAACCGGTCAGCAGAAATGTAAAAGATAATAAAGAGAAGCAACAGCCAAATTGTTTTGTAAAAATCAAACAGTTCCAGCAAAAAGTCATTTCTTCTGATGTCTTTTCTAAATTAGTAGATGATGGGAATAGTGTGAATGTAACAAATTTAATAGAGCTTTTGATGAATATTTGAGATTTTCATGAAGTCTTGCAAACTGCATATTGTTTTGGTTATGAACACTTGAGCAGAATAAGAACTGGCAGAAGTAAAAGAAGACTCTTAAAATAATCTTTTGGGATTTAGGAAAAGGAAGTACTCCTGATTTTAATGTATTATGCTATATGTGTATATATATATATATATTTTTTTTTTTGTAACCAATGGAGCCTTTAGATGGCATCAGCTGTGGATTGTATGCTAACAAATAGTGGCCTCCTTGAGGATATTGAAAAAGTTCTAAGTCATATATCTTATTCTTTGCTCTTTTCCTATAACTCTTCCTGCAGTGAATCACAGGTCTGCAAAGAGGATTTGCCAGGCGGGATTCCTTCCTCTCCCCCTCAGTGGGGGTTTCAGTGGGTCTCTGTACTGGTTCTCCTTCACACAGATGAATCCCCTTGTGCAGAGTCAAGACTTGATAGTTCAGGTTGGGACCACTTTGAAACAATGGTCCTAAGCATAAAAAAAGAACCAGAGAATATTGACTATTCTGCAAGGGCAGAATATAAACTCTTTGGGCTTGGTTCAGTTGCCTAAATATATGTCTAGAGCCATTTAAGAAGCCTTTGGCTTCAGCTGAGTGCTCCAGAAGATTATAGGTCTCCCATAGGTCCTATGTGATATTTTCTGGCACCATGTGGGTGTCTCAGATACCCTATGGCATCAAAGTAGTTCTAGATGTCAATGTTTAGGCAGCTGAATTGAGCCTTTTTATCTAAAGGTGACATTAATCAAGTTTTTCTGCTGTGGCACTCTCATCAGTCTTCATTTTTCCCCACTCATGGACTGCTTCAGGAGTGCAAGCCAGCTGTGTTGCCTGTTGAACCACATTGCTGAAACTCCTTGATCTTTATTTTTGGTTGTAAGCATGTGAAATACATATTTAGATCCTTTCTCTTGTTTGCAACATCTAGTTAAGAATTGTGACAGTGTTAATCAGTAGTATGATTTGTCTGATGTTTAAGCTTTGTCCTGATAACATTATAAAAAGAATGTTATCATTAACATGACTTAATAGCTACATGACATTTCTTGGTAAAGTGAATTTTATTTATTTAGTATAAACACCATCTTAAAAAGTATTATTGGTGGATAATTGTCCTAATTTTTTACCAGTAAAAGGTGTACACACATCAAGTATGTAATTTTTATACATCAATAAATTGTATCATATAATGTTTATTACTTGGGAGAGGTTAGATGTTGACCCCAACACATATTATTTACTTCAAGAAAAAGTAATTCTTATTATATGTATTTTTTCTTAGTTATCATCATAAAAATAACCACATTGGGAACCTTAGATGGATATTATTTAAGAATACTTTTTGGGTGCATTGAATTAAAAATTTAGAAACAGCATGCTTTAAGCATTCCCTCACCTTCTTTTCTTGTCTAAGATCTGCTCATTGAAAGTAAAAGTGAGGATACATCCTAGACTAAAAGTTTATTGATGGGTAATATGGCACATTCAAGTCAATAGGTATATTTATGAAATATCTGTATCTTTTCTTTTCCTTTGCTTAGGAAACAGTTCTAAAAGTAAATTGTAGTGTTCAAAGAAAAACTTATTGGGACTTGTAGGGTGGGGAGAACCCTCTGGAAAGGTAAGGACAATCACTTCAATCATTTCCATGAAGACAGAAACGGGAGGCGAGAGGTGGTGCAGAATGTGCAGATGTAGATGTTTTTAATTCTTTTACCACCAGCAACAATGGACCAATAAAATTCTTTATAGAAATTCCCACAGACTATTGTAAGAATATTTTAAACTTTTTAAAATCATTTGTGAAGCTGTAGCTTTGCACAAAAAGTAACAAGCTTATATGTGATTGGGTGTTTTTTGTTATTGAGGGGTTTCATTCATTTCTTTATAAGTCGCCAAAATTACTACATTTAACCAGTCATATGCAAGATTATGACACTTTTTTATAGCTGTGATAGCATGACCATGACTTTTAAACTTTTCCAACAGAGAATAATAACACAGAGAAATAAGGGGGCTGCTTTGCCCACTGAAAGCTAGCCAGCACATTCAGGTGTTGTTTTGCAATTATTATTATTTTTTAAATCAACAGACCTAGAATGATTCACCAAACATAGCATACTTGCATTACTTTTAGCAAATTCATTTAAATGTATTGAAGAAGTAATCAGAGTGGTAATTGTACAAAGAAAAACCCATACAGACTATGTATTCAGGGATCATTAATTTAAAATAAATTAATTCTTATCCCAAGAAACTTCCATTCAATTTATATTTTTATATTATACCATTGCCAAGATATTTGCATAAAAAATACATACTTGCAATAGAATAATGCACATAAGGGCACTGGAAAACCATACACATTCCTGCCTGTGTATGTATAATATAATATGGAGAGCTAATAATAAGTGTCTAGGTTAAACTTTTAATAAAAATTAATGAGAAGTTACCATTAACGGTAAGTAATAGGAATGAATCTTATTGTTAAGTTCTAATGTGGGCTGAGAAAAAGGACTGAGGACATCTTACCACAAAAATGAAAGAAGGAAAATTTGAACTGAATAATAGAGATGAAATCCTTCAGGTAAAAGTAGAAAACAAGCAAGAAAAGGCAGCCAAGATGGCTACATGAAGCGGCAAATCTAAAGACTGTCAGGTGATAACAGTTGCAACAACATGTGCTGCTAACCTGTGCTTGTTCTGTTCTGTTCTGCTGTGGTCTGAGTCAGATCACAGAACTGATTCAGCTGGAAATTAACTCAGAGTAAAAAAATGAAGCAGGTAAACTGGGGGATTATCCTCAGCACATATAAATCACTGCAGAAATACTGACATCTGTGGAAATAAAATACTCATTGCTATTTGAGTATATGGCATGTAGCATCTTTTTATTCTGTACAGACATTTTGTCTGCCACTATTTTGTAATGATTTACCCAAAATTTTTCCTTCCCTTTACCGTTCTTTACTTTGCAATTTCCCACCTTTCTGCTGACCTCCACAATAGAGATAGTGTCATTTCAATTGTGACATTTTCAGATGACTGTAGTTGAAAGGTACTAAATAAATCTAAAAAATTTCTCCAGTGCTTTCTCTTTCTTTAGGCTACGTTTTATCTTCGGCTATGCTGATACAAATCCAGAGCAAGTGAAAAGATATGTGGTCAGGTTTTGACAGAGGGAAAAAAGTAGATGAATAGAGCCAATATACAGTAAAGATTTCATTTCAGTAGGTAGATATGTGTCAATGTGAGCCTATGTGAAATACTGAGCAACTGAAAGGAAAAATAAATGATACTGCACAAAACTAAAAATGGTTATACTGGAGCTATAAACAAAAATTTGAGGGGAAAAAATTATGAAGCAAGTAGAGTTTTACAGTGTGGAGTCAAGTGAGACATTTCTTTTAACTTTCTTGTGAAGAAAATAACTGTAGGTCAATGGTTTTTAGATGCTGCTCACCCTTACTATTTTTGGAAAGGTTTTTTTCTACTTTCCCCACTGCCTTTAGGAAAATGTCTGGATTCTCAGAAACGGTGACATACAGGTATGTAAAAAATCATGTAATGCTTCTGGGGGTTTTTTGTTTTTTTTTCCCCATGACCTTGTGATTCAACAGATTAGCAGGTAATGAAGTAGTTATAAAAATGAGCAAATGCCAGAATGTTGCTTAAATAACTTAAATTACTAACAAATAGAAATCATTTAAAGTAGTTCAGAAGTCAACACAGGCATGGAGAAAGTTCGTATTATTTCTATGTTATATCCTGAAAAACCTATGAGCTCAAGCTGGCAGTCAGGATTGCATTGATCAACATATGTTGATTTCTTTTGTGTTGCGTACTAATTTTGCTTGAAGATTTAGTCCGCAATATTTTTAATTTCCTCATATACATAATTCTAAGAACCTCTCAGTTAAAGTTAGTTTTCATTTGTTCATGAAGGCATTTATGCAATTTTGGTTTTATCAGGACTTTTTGAGAAATCTTGATGTCAGACTAGCAAATAGTACATTAACCCATTCTGTCTGATTATATGATTCTTTATGCTCTCGGGATTTTATTAGCTGGTATCAAATACATTGGGAAAATTATAAAAATAAATATATTTGGTCTCTGAGCTTTCTAAAGGAGAAAATAGTTAGACCCAGTAGCATCTCCCCTAGATTTTAGGAGAATGGTATTACCCTGCCTTTCTCTGAGAGATTGCTGGTTACCTTCTGTCAGTGAGCAACTGTCTCACTGCAAAGCAGAAGCCTGAGCTCATCTCTTTTGTCTCTGTGTTCAAGGCAATTGCTTCTTAGAAAGTGGAATTTCTTCAGAATGACTATGTACAAGAGCAAACGCAGAAACCAAAGATGTAAGTAAATCATAAACTTCTTTTAATGTTCTCATAGAGGAGGGAAAATAAATCTCCTATTTCATTGCAAACCATGTTTTACTTTACCCTGCACCGGTTAAATAACACCAGAAAAGCAGAAATAGTATTCCGTCCCAATTATCCCACTGTATTTGTATGTTAAGTGCATGAAAGAGCTTTAAAATGAAAAATTAGCTCACTTGTTACTATGGAAACCCTCAGTAAGTAATTGCTTTATAAAATCAAAAAAAAAAAAGAAATGGAGATCAAATGTAAGTTTAGTTCAAATCAGCATCCTTTATTCAGGGCTTAATGACTGGCTAGTTATATCCTTTGCCTTGAAAGGGTTGACATGCTTTCACTTGGTGGACTTCTTTGTGTGGCTCTCTTTGGGGAGCCACTGGTACCAGAACTTTAATGGCAGTTATTTTCCTTGGCCACAACTTTCTGAAGAATTAATTAGTTTTGCTTAAACCACAGAAATAGAAATTAGAGAGAAGGGGGGGGGAGGGTAGGCTGCATGTGTCTGTTGTGTATTTAAAAGACACTCCATCACTGAATATTCACTGGCTTGTAAAATGCCTGACTTTCCAGTCAAGCACCTGTTTGACTTTTTAAGTTGCTCTGGCATCAGTTGTGGGAATTTCAGTAACAGTATTGTCTCCTCCAGGACATTACGGAATAGTGACGGAGCCAAGTAAAAATGAAGTGCCCTGGGTCAGGTCATGGAGTATGTGTTACTGTAAGGAAATCTAGCAAGAGGCCAAGTTGTAAATGGAGACCATGTTTGAGGCGGGGAAAAAAGATATTCCATAAAGAAAACTGCCCTGTAGGGACTGTGTGCTTTAAGGGCAGAGACAGCAGGAGGGGAAGGAATATCAATTCAAAAGATGATAAATTTGGACCTTATTTGGACAGGAACACTGCTACTGGTCAGAGTTTAAAGGATTTATACGGTTTTATCACTGCCCTCAGTTTCTGGTCCTTAGAACTTAACCTGCACAGGTCTCCTTCAGTCTTTCTCTCCCAAAACAAATGGATGTGCTGCATGTAGAAAGTTTTCAGGACACATCTCTGCTAAAATCTCTGCAACAGAAATCAATCTGCTTCACATTCAAATAAAAATAATTATCATGAATTTTGTTCTTGTAGCTGCAGTGAGAGGTTTTTTTTTTTTTTTTTTTTATACAGGCAGATTGTAACTAATCTAGTTCACTTTAACATCCTAATTACTATCACAGCTATTACATAAACAGGGAGGTCTTTCTATAGCCAGCTGCGTTCTTGCATTCTGTCATATTCAAGTCTGGTTATGGTGTATAATAGTGAAATTTGTGACTGAGTATTTGAGTCATTAGGTTTTTATTTGTCATACGGTTACAGTCATTCATGACAACTTTGCACAAGATGCTTGTAAGAATGCTTTTATGAAGTGAATGAACCTTCTTCCCCTTCCTCCTCCACCCCCACCACCCCAAGGAAAATCTGTGATTTACCAAGAGAAATAAAAATAAGAATGAAGTGTAATTAGAATCAAGTGTGTAATTATGATGGTGACTCTTGCAATGATTTTGTTTAAACAAGTGTCTCTTTCTTAGGATCCTAATAAATAAACTATCTCATTACAACAGTCTCCATTAAATTAAATACCTACACTGTATACATGGATGCCTTATTAATACCTCTTAGTTAATTAGCAAGTGCAAAAGTCTTAGCAGACAAACAAAACAATTTGGTTAATTTTGATGTTTCTTCTATTCATACCACTCAAAAGATGTTTGAGGGATATATTTCATCTAAGCAACTGTTATTCTAAAATACAAGGGATAATGGTAGCAGCTGTGTTGAACAGTAGACTACTACATTTTCTGCCCATTACATTTAACACATGTTGTGTATTAATCTTGAAACTGTTTTTGGTAGCACTTAATAATAATGAAAGATATTTAGTATATATTCTCTACTAGATGCAGGGAAAACCTTCATTTTTTTATCTCCTCTCTATCTCTCAATAAAATGCTTGAACATCTGGCATAAAACAAAACTGAGCTTTGTGGCTTTTTGTTATTCGTTAAATTTCTGCTTCTGAATGTGGTAAATGCTGAACTGTATTGTAAGCAGTGCTTTCCCAACTTTTTTTTTTCTTTAACATATAAAGAAGGGTGTAAAGCCATTTTGTACTTCAAATAATTTGAAAGCACACCAGATCAGAGAGGAAGAGAGAAAAAATAAAGGGATGATGACCTTTTTCTAACATAAAATATAAGTAATAACTATTTGCATTTTCTGCCCCAGATACATAACTAGTGATAGAGGAGAGATGCAAAAAATGGGTCTACTCACCTGTATGTTTGTATGAATTGGCTAAAAGTTCCCTGTGTATTTTCTCAGCTGCAGCACAGTACATAACACTTCTAAGTTCAAAACCAATCTTAACGCTTTGCTTGCACTGCAGCCTTTGATTTTAATTCTTGCCACAGTGGCATTCATATTAAGAATTAGGATAATCTTTGCTGTTGAAATCATTTTATCAAAGTTTGTAATGCATAACTGTTATCCTAATGAAAATTATTTTTAGTTCTGAATTTCACTGTTCTATTCTAAAACCATGCGATACTTACCATATGAATGAATGTCTAAGATTTAGCACAATAGAATGAAGCTATTTACTTAAAGTAGGGGAGTAATTCATGTATTTCATTTATTCCACATATGATTGTAACTAATGAGAATTAAAAACAAATATTGCAGTGTGATGCTTTTGGATCAATGAGTAAGAAATATTAAGTAGTAAGGCTATTTCTATATGGGCATGTGTATGTACTTACACACACACACATACACACACACAGTCTGTATGCATGCATGTGTATGAATACTCAGATTAGTAGCATGCTTTATCCTTATTACAGGACATTATCAAATAATGATAAACTAGATTGTCATTTAATTTCACAGACCTAGGGATTGAGTGTACTGGTGAGAGGAATCCATTGTAACAAATAATGTGATATAAACACTGAAACATTGGCAAACACGTCTGGTACAGCCTTTCTGAAGTAAGAAATTTTAAATCTTAGACTGACCTGCTTTGGGGCGCCAGCTGTTGAGGAGGATGGTCAGTATAAAGCTTCCTGGATCTTGTTGTGCACATGTGGGGCATTTCCACAAAGATTCTGTTGCACTGGAGATTGCACTGTGACAGTCAGTAGCATCCTCTAGAGATGCTAATGTCTCCAAGTCTCCACTCTGGAAGAAGGTAGCATTTTTGACTGAGATCTTCCTTGTAGACTACACTGTTAATCAAGGCTGGTTGCTACCTTATAGGCAATAATGTTAGGATGAATGGACTTACTATAAACACACTTTAAGAAATTAACATTATTTATTTATTCATGGCTAGGATAACATCTTGCCCTCAGGAAAGCTCGCGTGATGGAGGGCTGTGTACAAACAGAATGAAAAGACAATCCTTAATGATATTTCAGTTGAACATAATACATTTGACTCAGAAGAATACAAGATGACAGAGAGACAATAATGGCCAGCATGGGGGGCAGCTGTGGTCTGTGGACAGTGTGCATCAGCACCCCGGAGGACATGGTAGAGCAATGCCTGGAGTACAGAGGTTAGTATGAGACTTCTCTGCTACACAGCTCAGTTGGGATTTGGAAAGTTCAGGCATAGGTGGAAAAATTAAGAAGAAAAATGTCTTCTCTTTTGCTTTCTTCATCTTCACTTTCTCAGTGCTTCATGGGACCTTTTACACATGTCACTAGTGACAATCAGAGCACAGTGGCWGCTGAGGCAAAAAGCAGTTACTTTTAAGTATTAGAAACCATTGATAAAATCAGTTCATAAATACAGCTAGATATTCTGTCCTTTTCCAAGGGATTAACTCAAAGACACCAATCCCAGACTCCTCCCTGACAATATGAAGAACCCTGTCAACATCAAATAGCCTTGAAATTGTGTACCAGATGCTTTAATGACTTTTGCCATGGATTGGCTACCAGATCCGTGTAAAATAACTGTTTTCATTAGATATTACAGCTTGCTTAGCTGACATAGTCATTGCCACAGTATTTTTTTTTTTAAAGTATCATCCAGACCTTATGAAGATTCTGCTTCTCTTAAAAACCAGCACATGACTGTATAGACTTTAGCAGATGACTATATAGACTTTTTAGAAGGGAATAAGGAGAGGGGAGGAGTCACACTTGTTTTTATTCTAATGATTTCTCTCTCCTCACAGCAGACATATCACACTTTTACAGGTAACTGACACATGGATTACAATTCTTTGCAGTCAGTCCCCAATTTTATTTTTCCAGTCCTAGGCTTCCCTGCATGCAAAGTGATGTAGAAAGTAGCATATGAATTTACTAAAGTGTTAAATAAATGATAGTAAAATGAAAGTGAACCCCCCCMCACAATTTTCATAAGTTATGTAGGTAGCTACAGCAGTATAGATTGCATATAACAGTCACAGAAGGTCCTACTATCTTTGCCTAAAGCTAATGCAGTGTTTAAAGGTGTGTTGTCCAGTGTTTTGTTGCGTGTTTTGTTTTCTATTTTTGAGTTTTCTTGTCTTGTGGAAGAAGAATAACATCTGATGACAAACTCTGTGTAATTCCAGTTTGAAGGAACATTTTGTCCTGTCAACATTCTCTGACCCATTGCAGTGCCTGCTATATTTTCTTTTATTGATAAGTTCCCACTTCATCTTTTCATCATAGATTTGCTGTTCTCATCTTTGTCCACTTACAGATAGCATAATCACTTTAAACTTTAAAAATAGAGTTGGCATCTGTTGAGCTTTGTTATATCACAGTTTGATCAGTCCATGATTACTTCCATCTCTTTTTTGCCTCTTAGGGCAATAAGAAGCCCCCAGCGCTCAGTCAGCTGCTCCTCACAGAAAAAAAGCAGCCTTAATACAGAGTATGTTAGGAGTTAAAGTGACTGGAAAACCAACGCTCACTGGGGAAAACAAGTGTAGTTACTGACCCAGATACATATAAGAAAACTCCACCTCATTCTGTAAAACATCAGAGACTCAAACAACAAGGGATTGTCTCTTCAACATGATATGGAGACAGCTTTCTTCATGTAAAGCTATCCCAAAATACGGCCCCAGGATATTCCTATTGCAGCATACCTTTTGAGGAACTAAAGTTAAGTGCCATTAAGCGTTTCAGTAATAAGGGTGAGCAAAAAAACACTACTGACCTGAAGGACTACAAATACCATTGAATATTCACATCACATGGATAACCTTTTTATACAAAGAAATGTAATTGCTCCTCAACAACTCAGGAGCTTCAAAGAGAGAAGCTCTCTTCTCATAGCTTTGAAAGGAACTCGTTGTGATCTGAGAAGGCTGGCTTGTTTGAAATTATTCATTTCCCAATGTCACTAATAGTAAACTTGAAACATATGTCCCTCAGTGAAGCATGCAAGGTAAATTAATACAGATTTTTTTTTTCTTTGATACATTTTCACGTGTCATGTTCAGGTGCCCATGAACAAATCCCTAAAAACAGCAAGTGTAATGACAAAAAAATTGGAATTTCAAGTAAAAAAAATAAAAGGATTTAATTGGTATTATGTCTGCAAGCCTCCCACTCTGTCTGTGAGGTTAAATTAAGATATATTGGGTAGATGCTGCATGTGTGTCAGTGAAATACAGATTGATTGCAAAACTGTTTTATGTCAATAGGCTGCTTACATTGAGAGAGAAAAGATCATAGGTTATTCTAACAAAAAAAAAATACTGCGGAAACAAATCTATATTCTTGGACAGACTTTCAGGATACACAAAAATGTGGAAAACTGCACACATAGAATTTTAACTAATATCATTGGTAAGAATTACTGAAACTTCTGCATCACTAATACTTCCTTCACTGCAAAATAACTTTTATTGTTCTTATGTTAGAAATTACTTCTAAAGCAGAGACTGTTTTTCTACTTCTGGACTACAGGTGACTCAAAAATATTACAAGGTAATTGTTTCGAAAAGCATCTTCTGAGAAATTAATAGTCTGACCAAACTCTGCATGCCGTACTCATGTGATGCTCCCTACTGCTCTTTGGGATCTCTGCTGAAGAAAAATAAAATTTTTGTTCCTATGGAGGAAATATTGGAAGGAAATATTATAAGTGAGGAGAAAAGCTTGGGAAATCAAGAACTTGCAATCACTCTTGAAAATGAGAGGACAATGAATAAACAGTGTCAGTACAGATTCAGAAGTGACTTCTAAAAAAAAAAAAAAAAAGTTTGAAAATAAAAGTCAGACGGAACACCTGAAATGCAAGCAGAGAATGTGGCAAAGAAATCCAACAAGTCGTTTCAGTTTTATAGAGGACAAATCTAGGGCAGGGGAATAAAAAAAAAAAGAAAGAAAAAAAAACCTAATAGTAGCTTTGGCTTCATTAAAAAGGTTATGGAATTAATGTAGGGAGGAGTTCATTTACTGTGCGTAAGAATATCAGTAGAATAGTAGACAATAGCAAAGTCTCAACAAAATTAATAATTGGAAAGCTAGGGAGATCTCATAAAAATACATCAGCTATTGTTAAGGGGCATAAAAAAGGAATTATTATAAAATATGAACATATGCAAATCATGTACTTTGGATTATGTGATTTCAGGAGTATTAGGGGAGTGAGCAAAGGAATGTACTGTACCATTAACAGTTTATATTTGAAAGGCCAGTGAAAACTAAGAAGATATCAGAAATACAAATGTAATACTGGTTTGCACACACATATTCAGTTCTAGTTCTCAGCTCTCTCAGACTGGGAGAAACTATTACAATGTTCATCAGTAAAACAATTTATCAATACTGAAACAGCACTCTCTGTGTGCTGGTTATTCTCCCACGAGGAAACAAAACTTACAAGTTCTGGGACTGAAGCATTCTAGTAATGACCTGAGATCTGGAAGAACTGGTGGTGTTAGAAGGTAAAGTTTGTTAGAAGGAGAAATAATAGATTCAAGGTAGTCACAGTCTAAAGCGATCTATGTAGAGTGACAGTTCTGGCTCTTAAATTGAGCAAACCGAGATCCAGTGGCTAGAGCCTCAAGTTAGAAGAATGCAGGCTAAGTAAAGATGTACATTTTTTGAGTGCAATTAATCATAGAGATACTTACTAAAAGCAAGTGTGGTACTGAGCAAGTTATTGTTACTGAGCAAGGCAAACAGAGTATCTTTTAGCCATAAAAGCTATAAAATTATGAAAATCTCAGAGTCCAGACTTCCTCACTTAACTCTACATGACTAGCAAACCTCTATTAAAATCTCAATTTCCTGCTATAGCAGTACCTATATACTCAAAAAAAAAAAAAAAAAGAGAGAGAATTATCCTTCCTGGGTTAGAACCATAGAAAAACTGTTCTCTTTAGGCAAAATCCATTTCTACTTATTTTCATAAAGAGTACCTTTTTTTWAAAAAAAAAAAAGAGATTTGCATGACTGCATATGCAGGCAATACATTTCCTGATTTATAAACACACTTTTTTTTTTYCATAGCCCAGTCAACTTTTTTTTTTCTGTTCTCTTTCATGTACTTTCTCTGTGGGAATAGAACAGAAAAGAACCCCTCCATCCTACCTCCAATAACATTCTTAATTGCAGCTCTGCCCCTTTCCATAATCAAAACTATCGACAGACTGAAATCCCAATCTTTCTGATATGTGCAGTCTTTTCTGAATACATCACTGAGAGTTTTTTCTTACAAAATTAAACATACAAAAGAAAAATCCAGAGAATGTCTAATAAATGCTTCAATGACATACCTCCAGCTCTAACTAATGATAAGAACAGGAATATTAGGTGCATATTAACACATTCTTAAGAAAAGATTCATAAAGAATTAAAAAATACCTTTCAAATCTCTCAAATTATCATACAAAATCTGATAAACCATTAAATGGATATTTACTGGCTGTGAAGTGTAATTCTTTGAGATTCTTCAAGGGCAAAATCTAGAAATGTTTCTGGACGTTTTCTGGATGTTACTGTAGAAATATTCCCTCTTCCTTCCCCACAAAGCTGAGAAGGGGCAGAGAATTAGAGAGTGAGACCTTGGGTACCTTTGAACGGTACTACAGTGAGGACATAATCAATATTTTAATTCCATGTCCTACCTATATAGCTTTCAGTCTCATATTTTTGGTCCAGAAGAGCACAAATATTTTGGTCTTAAATGTCTGTTTTCCCCTCTTCCACCTCATTTCTTCTGTTTTCCCATTATTAATGTGTTAAACATTCTGAAGAATAGACTGCAAAGTTAGCTTAGGTTTTGGCTTACGGTTATAGAATTTTCTACCCCTGTTTAAAACTGAGGAGATATCTCTTTCTGGTTGCCCTTTGTAGAAGCCTGCAGTGATGTCTACAAACTATTCCTTATTTTGTGAGGAGCTGTTTGAGAAAAAACAAACAAAATCTGCCTAGGGCTGCTTTTTGCAAAAAACACTTTATGAATACATAGTGCATTATAAGACTTCCTTTGACCCTGGTGAGTTAGAAATTGCTTTAGAAAAACATTCGACTGTAATTCTTTAAATAGAACACCCATTGTTTCCCAAATTGCTAGTATCCGTCTTATTAATAATTTCCAAAGGCAATTGCATTGCTGATTTTGGTTCACCTCCAGTTGTGTCTTAAAGCTGAGTCTAGGTGTGACCTTCTAGCTTGTGTTTAAGTATTATTTCCTTAGGACTAACTGAAGATTTTGCGTAGCTATTTGCAACACTTTATTTTTGCTTTATTTTTATAGTGTTACTGCAGGGCAACATATAATGTGGACAAAACTGAAACCTACTACTGCAGTGTTTCAGCACTTGGCATTCTTGTTTATTATTCTGGAAGTGGCGGGTTTTTTTTTTTTTTCTTTTTTTGTTTTTTGTTTTGGAGCAAGAAAATTTAAAAACTTCCAGTCTATTAATTAAAAAAAAAAAAAGTACTTTCAGAGAGAGAGCAGTGGGGGAGGTGGAAGAAACCCTTCTACTTGCCTTTTGTGGCTGAACTAAAAGCAAAAGAAAATATCAGTAATTTAGTACTAGTTGCTTGTAAAATGTGATGACTGTCCTAAGAAACAGAAACATACATTAGGACTGTGTTTTTGATGCAGTAATTACAGATCGGCGTTTCCATTGAGTGTCATTTTATATCCTCCATTTTTTTACCAGGAATTTCTTTTAAAGATGGACTCACACCTATCGCCAATATGAATCTAGCCTTAGCACTTTTTTTCCTTATTATTGTGTACCCTAAAATTAAATACTTTTCAAGTATTAATGTATGTTTGTCTACAAATTCCTCTCATGATAGCAGGAAATCTCTCTCAAGCTTTTTGCCGTTGTCCCTACATGCTTGTTACTACTCCCTGGCAGCTTTCTAGGAATAGCATTGTGCAGTATCACAGCCCCCAGTAATGTATATTCTGGTGCATAAATAATTTGTGATATATCCCACACACTGTTGCACTTGTTGCACAGCTGATGAAGATGGGAAAGAAAACTTTTCTTAAAGTGATTCTCTAGTGATTAGATGGGTGCACCCAGTGAGTGTATAGCATACAGCCACCAATTCCTTCTGTAACAGTTTGAAAGTAATCATGAAGATGCAGTGATTTGTAATTTTGAATAAAATCCGGCATAAAAAGCTTTCTGAGCATTTTTGCACAAACCATTGTATATCTTACAGATATTTCATATGAATTTTTAGTAAATCTTGACTGTCACAGACAAGCTGCTGCAAACTCATTTGTTCAAAATGAATCCACTGTGGCTCTTTTTGATTTCTGACAAAAAGAAAATATTTTCCTGCTATTTGCACACATTTTGCTTACACTTGACCAAAAATGTCTTGATAATAAATTATTTGTAGTCTACAGAGGTATGAATATTAATAAATAAAATTTTATAATGTATCTCCTGTGAGAATAGTCCCTTCATTGAATAACTGATTTTTTTTTTTCCAAATTAATGTTATGATAACAATGCTAACAAGATCTTGAAAACAAACACTATTTGAATGTGAAGAATGAGGAAGGAGAAAATCTCATGAAATACAGATTCTGTCTGGTGGATCTGCCTATGCTACATTAACCTTCACATTACAATTGTTTGTGTGGCCAATATGAAATCTGATTTCTTTCTTCTTCTTCATCAAAATCTGTATGTCTTTTTTCTTAACTTCACCTGAATACCTATGCACATTATTACCTCTAGCTCAGAATGCCTAGTAGAATTTAGTTTTCAAAATATTTGTTTAGTAAAAATTCTATTACTAACATTGGAGAACATGTTGACATTTGAATTTAAAGCCTACTTGTATAGAATGTACTCTACATATTCAAACAAAAGAGATCTGCCAAAGAATTATCTGTATTTTACTCTATGGCCAGCTACTGTTCACAAAACGTGGTAGCTCAGATAGGCAGCTTGAAGCATTTTAACAGTCTACAAAGCGTTTTGCTTTCAAAAGCTGTAGGTATATAAACAGAAATGCAACTCCATGGAAAAAAGGAAGAATATACATATAACTGACACGACAGGAAGGCTTACAGTTTTTGCAGAAGTTTACATTTCTCTTATGTAATGTTCTTCCTGCCAGGAATTTATAACCTAGGAACATGATGAACGAGTGCTCTATGTTGAAAATTTAAAATTAAAAGGAAGTGCCTGATATATTTCATCTCCCATTATAACATATTTCCAACTCACATAATGCAGTTAAAAATAATGTGATATTCTGTGTACAGTTAGGTTATGTGTAAGTAATATACACTAGCCATGGCTGTCTGCAAAATTTAGCATATAGATCAGGGAGCAGACGGGAAAAATGAGCAATGACAATTTGTTACCTAATGTCTGACGAAATTCAGTTCTAAAAAGAAGGCTTTTAACAGCATTTTGTGCCTTTGAACATCTCCTCTAGCTGCTCTTGCTGTGTTATTGATTACTTTTATATGATTCTAAAGTTTTGGTCATGCAATACTAAAATCAATAGCAAAATTCACATTGACTGAAAGAGTGTTGAATCAAGAGTTTGTTGCTAAAGCAAAAGGGACAATTATGTTATCCTACACACTGTGTCTACAGAAAGCAGCCATGTAATATGTCCCAGGAGCGCTTTCTTTGGGGTTTAACTCTGACTTGAAGGGAATGTCTTACAAGTCAATGCCCATTTATTCAGTTTCTTCAACCACTTGATTCTTGATTGGTGTCTCTGCTGAAAGTGCTATAAAAGTGTTCATTTAAAATAAACTTAATTATCAATATTTCAAAGTTATTAGAGACCTGGATGTTGCACCAGCAAAAAATATTTTAGTCCTGCAAGAGGTCTATATTTCTTACCTGTGGCTTAAAAAAAAACCTGAGGATCTACCTCGCATGTAAACAGTCTCCGTAATGTTATTGTAGATGTTGAACAATCAAATAATATTTTAGTCCCCTAGATAGTCTTATACGTGACTTTTTAAAAATTCCAGCATCTACCTTGCATGTAAACACTCTCCACTTTATTATTGTTATTGTTATTATTATTGTTATGTATTGCAGATAAAAATGCATGCAGGACACAAAGTTGGTATTTAAACTGACTACTGATGTCATTTCTGCCCAGAATCTAGGTTAGGTGGGGCCCCGTGATGGGTCCCATTCAAGCCCCATGCTCAGGTTTCCCCCATGGAGAAAAGTCTAGGTTTGGACAGAAGTGAGGACACAGCTGGGTCTCTTCCCAGCACAGAGAGGGGCTGTCAGCAGGAAGACACCTAGAACTTGTGCTCAAAAGCATATCTGGATCCTTTATTTTAGATGCCACCTTTTTGTCATGGACAGCAGCAGAAGCATAACTGGATCTAAGTGTTTGGCAGAGAACTTATTTCATTACAAAAAAAAAGAATTACTGAACTAATAGTATATTATAAGATGTTATATCTTAGGCAGTCCTTCTCAGGAAGTTATGTAGTCAGGCCCTTAAGATTGTATTACATGAGATAATGACTTTTTAAGAGACATCAGTTGTTGTGAGGCATTGTCTGATTCTTTGCAAATCTATCACCCGGTTTGGTTTTTCTTCATTCAACTGAAGTGAAAAAAAAAAAACCCACCAAAAAACAAATGGCAAGACAGTTTTGTACGTCTTTTTATCAGAAGGGCACTGAAAAACAGCAGAAATGTGTGTGTGTGTGTGTGCGTGTGTGTGTGTGTTCTAACTCTCTCCGTCCTGAAGAGCTATCAGCCAAATCAGTTTAAAATGCATTTAGTAAAGGAAAATTAAATGTTTTTGTTTGTTTGTTTGTTTGTCTAACCACATGTTTGGCTTTACTTCAAGAAAATGCAAATTAAGCAGCCAATTTATAATTCCTGCCATAAGAGATTTTTTAAGGGAAGCTATAACCCATCCTGAATACAGTCATACTGCTCACTGTATGTTATAAATTTTCTAAATATCAATTATTCAAAAACATTAGGACATTAAAGTACTTTAACACTTTATGTGAAATGTGCATGCATGTGGTGCTCTGGAGTCTAGAAAACATGAGATGAGAAGAAAAGAGTTTGTGACAGGGTTCATGTCCCTATTGAAATTCAGAAGATATATTACCATCATATCAGGATGAAGATTTTTAAAAAGAATATTTAGTGTTTTTCTGATGGAGTCAAATGATGTACTGACCTTTCTCTCAATTTAATGCTGTCATGGTAGTGTTAGCATGATATATTGAAGGATTTGTCCAACTATAAGTGGAAGTTCTAGATATTAGAGAAATTCTTGTGCTGTGCTTATTAACTTGTTAAAAGTAACACCAGTAAGAGTAATATAAGTAATTAAAATGTTCTGTAGACAAACGCACAGTTATAGGCTCTAGAAATAGAAGGTTATGCCAGGCTATGATCCCTGCACTTGAGTCTGAACTCTTAATTATCAAATGTAATGATAGAACAAGCTGATTAAAAATAAGCCTCAAAGACAGAGGAAACCTTGTGCTGTATCTCTTGAATTGCATCATTCAGAACTTTTCCGTAACTCTGTAAGATACAGGCCACATACCTCAAGCATGCTTTTATTTTACTCTCTTAGTAACAATGTGTTTCTATTTATACTATTTTAACATAGCATTTCTTTGTCACTTATTTCTTCAAAACTACTCTGCATAATTCAATTCTGTTTAATCTTTTATGCACTAATTTACATTTCTTTCTATGTGTCTTTCAGTAAGTATGTCAGGTATAGGTAAAAAGAGAAAAAGGCAGAGAGGAGAACATATGAAGCTCAGATCAGTTCCATACTGAAAACATTATTGTATTGTGGCCAGTAACTTGCAAGTTGGAGAAATAACAGTCAAATCTCCTCTTGACTTTATAAAAAGAAGGTTGAATCCAGCCTTGGAAAGAGGAAACACAGCAGCCCTAATTTTGCCTTGCAAGGAAATCACATGCTTGCAGCTGGATAAATGTCCTCGCTGAGTGGATTTTGGAGTAATTCTTTGTTTCTTGTTTAAAATCTGTTTATTCCTTTTTTTTTTCTCTCTCTCTCTTTAACGTAGAAAAAAAGTTCACAAAATTTGTAACAGCACAAGCTGACCTAATGAAAGGTTATAAATCTACGTTACTTCTGCTATGTTTCTCTTCAGCTCTGTAGTTTTACCTACAAGGATCAGGGGTCCTCCCTCTGAAATACAACTCAAGCAGCTGGAAACTCAGCAGGTTACAATGAAACCAGTAATATTAATGATAGTTATAGCTCCTATATGTCTTTCCTTAATTTTAATTGATTTCCCCAGTGGAACTATATCAAAGCTACTTCAGTAATTCAGGTGATATATATATACGGCCTAAGAAAGCTGTATTCTGAAGGGATTCGTTAATTATGGAGCATAACTTTATCAATTTTTTCCTGATGTGCAATCAACTTGCTGTTTATCATGCCCTTAATTTTATGGCATGTTAGGCAGCTACAGAGTCTTTAAAAGTGTGTGTCTAATTAATGCTTCCTGATTTCAACACTACACATGAATTAGTCCTTCTTAACCTTTCTTTCATTATCAGTGCACTGATATTGTACAGGTGTGGTACATAACAAGCATTTTTTTTTTTTCTTGACATACAAATTGTAGCCTTATTTTGTGATGTATAACTACTGCCAACATCTTTAAATAAAACATGAAACTGCAGTTCCATGGCAAAAGACCATCCAAGAAGTCATGTAGGTTGCACCTGTTTCATTTTCACAGCTGTAAAAATTTGATTTGTCACAAAGCTAGTTAATTATTTTGATCATTGAATCTACTCAGTCTAACCAGGAAAATAGAGAGTATTGATAAGCTTGGGATATTTTTAAGTGAAAGAGTAATTAGCTTGATGCATGTTTTAATCAAAACTGAATGCATGTGGCCTTTGCCATATATTACTTCTGCTCATGCACAGAAGAAATATGTTTCTTCAACGGTTTTGATTCTGAACTCCTTGAAGAAATGTAATTTTAGTGCTTACCATAATACTGATAAGTGTGGCCATTAAATTTCTCATTGAAATATAACTGTGAGTTCCCTGGATTTAGAAATACAAGTCTCTGTGACAGATCATAAGAGTGTCAGGCCCTGGATACATCTGAAGCTCATAATGAATGTCACTACAGCTCTCGTGTTAAGCACTTCAACATTAGCCAAAAAGGAAAAGGACAATAAACAACCCACATAAACACAATTTGATCCTTATCTTTTTGTAAAAAAAAAAAAAAAAAAAAATAGGTAATATCTTAAACTTTTAAAAATGTTAAGTATAAAATTGCTGCAGCTAATTGGGAGAGATCTCTGAAATCTGTATATAGTACTTAGCATTGAACTGGTTAGCACCACACTAGACTGTTCAACAAACCAACACCCTAGGATATTATAAACAATTGAAATTTGAGTAAGACTGCTGTAGATTGCTAAAAAAAATTGCTTCCGTATTTCTAAAATTTTGTATGTATTTTGAAACAGTCCAAAAGAAATTATAGATGATTTTTAAAGCAATGGGCATGCTTATGTGTAATACAAAATAAGATCAGTAATATTCTTTTAGTTATATACATTTTAAAATGAATTAAACTATAAAATATACTTATAAATCCATGTTTAATGGCTGATTTATTACCCCATTTGTGCCATTTCTATTTGTACTGCCTAGTATAGTGATTATATTAATCCCTCTATATCAGAACTAAGCTGATTGCTAGCTAGGATTTAAGAAGATATTCCCTTTGTAGAAGATATGTGCTGACAGTATTTATCATCAGAAGCCATGTGTAAGGTGTTTGTCACGGACTATGTACTTCCAAGGTTATACAATTTTTCCCATTTAAACATAGTCACCTGTCATAAACACACCTGGTATATGGGATGAAATCTTCTGTCGAATTTCTAAGTGGAAATGCTCAGATAGTCTTCCTGAAAAACATACTCCATGCATGGAATTCAAATTTAAAAGTTCTGAGAACTGAAGATTTTTTAGGGAACTTTGAAGATTTCCATGGGGAATCCTTTGGGGGGTAAGATTGTCACCATTTCAGGAATAAAGCATATTACCAATGTTTGAAGATGGGTGCTCTAGGTGAAGTATGAATTTGATCAGAGACAGGATGTCCTTCAGCTGAGACAAGAAATTTGCTATACGTCTGTCCTTAAGACCATAAAAAAGCATTTCTTCACTATGATGGTGGTTGAACATAGGAACAGATTGCCCAGAGACGTTGTGGAGTCTCCATCCTTGGAGATGTTTAAAACCCAACTGGAGACAGCCCTGGGCAGCTTGCTCTAGGTGACCCTGCTCAAGCAGAGGAGTTGGACCAGATGATCTCCAGAGGTGCCTCCCAACCCCAACTACTCTGTGATTCTGTGATTTGATACTTTATGAAACTCATTGCACCACTGGGTAATTAGTGAGTGAGATATGGAGGAGGAAGAGAAAGGATGAGAAGGTAAGTCCTGAAATAGAGAGGACCTATGAACCACAGTATATCTGTCAGATAATAAATGAGCTGGCAGAGGGGGAAGTTCTGTTACCGGTTCACAAGTGGGAGTTGACAGTGGCTCCTCAGTATCCCATAGATCACATCCTTCATTTTCCCTTGGGATCTGTCTTTAGGCAATGTCGTGTTGATGGTCTCAGTAGCTCCTTCTGTCTTGCTTAATCCTACTAGCAAAGAACCAAATTATTTAGAAATAACACAGTCATTATGTTAGTCATGCAATGCAAAGCCAGGATGATAGACAAACTACTCAAAAGCTTTTTCCTGTCTGTACCATACAATTGCTATTTCTGTGATCAGGAAACAAATGTCTTTTAGTATAGAAAGTTGTGGTGAGAGAGAGAAATACAACATTTTTCATTAATTAACACATTAGAAATTTGAAATCAAAGATAACTGTTTTTGACTAAGCAATTAACTGTGATGTGGGTTCCTTCAGGTTATTTGCATTAGAAGGATAAATTGATGGTGTAGCAAATTATTTAACATCCTCTTCAGTTACATTGAATTTGCAAAATTAGGTTTTCCTGAGGGCAGAATCTATGAATAGAATATTTTCACATGGTTTCAAGTTTCTCCCAGCCAACACTTCATTCAGTTGCTTGTTTTTAGCTTTTTCTCAGGATTGTGATTTTGCAAATCTGATGAATTCTCATTATGTTCTTTAATGTTTTTTTCTTGTTTTAAACCTGTGTTAGAGAAAGCTCTCTCTCCCCCCCGCAAAAATACAGATATTTGCTTTTGTGACATTCTTCTTTGCAAATGCCAGTATTGAAGAAAACTACTGAAGCAGTAATACTCTAAGTGACTCTTATGGGTTTTGAAAATACTGTATTTTTTTAAATATGTAAGCAGAATTGATGCTTATATTATTCATATTGGATTTCCTTCAATATTTCTTTTGTAAACCAAAGCAACCCAATTAGTAGTAGCAACAGCAAGAGCTTTGTG
This sequence comes from Apteryx rowi, assembly GCF_003343035.1. Taxonomy (NCBI): domain Eukaryota; kingdom Metazoa; phylum Chordata; class Aves; order Apterygiformes; family Apterygidae; genus Apteryx; species Apteryx rowi. The sequence continues at coordinate 135,316 of NW_020450241.1, read as the reverse complement.
TAATACAATGGTTAAAAGGCTGTTTTGTCTACAATACCACTTCTGCCATTATTACAATCACTTTTGGATTAACCGAAGTGCCTACCCATTTTGTATTATAAGCTACAGCAATAAATTACAGTTTTGGTTCTTTAAACCTGATATTTGTACTCTGTCATTAATTGTTCCTGCTAATGGGAGGGTCTTGAGCACGTAAGCAATAAATATTACAGAAGAGAATTCATTAGTCAAAGCCTTAATGGGGAGAATCTTGACAGTCCAAGCCTGATGCCTAATTCTTCCTTGAGAGGTAAGGTTTCTAGGTGATATGCATACAACTTTCAAATTCCATAGCTATGGGCAGGAATTCAGGGATACAGACAAAACAAACAAACTTATTATGTTTAATTATGTTTATAATACTTATTATATAATAAGATTATGATAAAAGAAATGGAATAAATAAGATACCTGTTCTTAAATTGTCATTGCTAAGATCAGTTGATCCTATTTTTTTTTTCTTTATGGAAAAAATAAACCATCCCTTTTTACCAATCAGAATCACATCCTGTTTCCTTCTTTTATAGGAGTTTTACCAAGGACACAACCCATGAGTTTGCATGTTCCATGCATTCTTCTCTCGTTTTATTTTTCTTCTTCAGATCTTTGTCTCACTCAGCAACATTTTGTATATTAAACATACAAAAGAATTATCATCCTATGAGACATAAACCTCAAGATTATATCAAATTTGCAATGCTGTTACATATGATCCAAGGTAGCCTGAGTGCACCTTGGTACTTTCTATTTTCATATAAGATCTTATCTTTCATTAAATGCCTCATTCAAGCCCTCTTTTTCATTAAATATCCCTCTGAAGACTAAGTCAGGCCTGCCTGACTGCAGGAAACATCCTGAAGGAACCATCCTGCTCGAAAACTCCTATTTTGGGTTCTTTGGTCATACCTGTATCTTACAGCTTTTAAAAATAATCATTTTCTGCAAAAATAGACCATTTATCTTCTCCAAATTTTCATACTTTACTGGTGGTCTTATTGTTGATAGCTGAAAATAGGGGTTCACCCAGATGAATTTATTTTAGAGATATAAGAGACATGATTTATTTACATCATCTTAACTTTAGTTTTCTTTATATTGAATATGAGTCATAGAGATGGATACAAATCTGCTACGTTCATGTCTAGTGAAACATCCAGAAGGGCAGCCACCAGACATGAGAAAATTAAATAACACATAAAGATTTTTCAAACAGAATTGCAGAAAATAAATTAATAAAAACTGAGTCCAGATAAAAATTTGTACATACAGATCTTAAATATATTATAATCGTCATGTGTAAAGTAGAATATGCAATTATTGAATGTTTTTATGCAACTGTGTTGAAATCCTAGTAACTTCAGTAGCATCTTGTTCAAGATTAGAGTAGGGAATTATGCATTTACTACCAGAAGATTACAGACCAGTATATAGATTTGTCACATATCTCGTTTGAGAACATAAGTCATGTTTGTTTTGTGGTGTCCATGGCTGTATCTTGCAGTCTATTACAAGGAGAACAGATAGCAAATGGGCTAAATCATAGCACAAATGGTATCTATGCAGTCAGGAGGATTATGTGTAGTGCTCAATCTGAACATGATGTAAGTGAGACTGACAGGATTGGGTGCAGTGCCTAAGTGTGAGAGGGTGATATTTAGAAAAAAGTGATAGTGATCAAATATATTGTTTATTATTGATTGTTCTCTAAGCTCAGAGCTGTAAAATCCACACAAAAAAACCACTTGTTTACAAATTAAAATAATACATGTTTTTAATATTTATGTTTTGGGGGATTTTTGAGGGGGGGTGTGGGCAGGCAAGGGAGTATATGAAATATCAGTTAGCATAGCAAGAAGTTTCATTGATCGTTTATAGTCCCTATAGACCAACTTCTGGACTATTCAATGGTGGCTTTACACAGATTTACCACTGTAAAGGTGCTGCCAAACTAGATTCCTCAGCTGACTGATTGGCTATCGTATCACATAAAGGTTTCCTGTAAATAGGATGGGATCCCATGTTAGCGTCTATACCAATCCCATATCTTCTTCTCCACTGGGAGAGACAGGAGACAATACTGAGAAAAGCTTTGTGAGGTTCCTGAGTGACAAATTGCATAAAAATGGTTCACAGTTTACAGCCTAGGCAGATCCAGCAATATAGTTCAACGTACAGAAGCTGAGGTGAAACCTGATCGCTTTTTAAGAAGCAGAAGCAAGGAGCAAGCTGTGGTTCTGACAGACCCCCAGAGTTGCTGGACATGAAGAGTTTCAAAAAAGTTGCTGCCCCTGCAGGAAGAAACAGCTTATCTCAGGGTAGAGAGTCCCCAAAATGAGTTATACTTCTTGAGAGACTCTGAAGAAAATAGCAGCTTACAAGGGGGTTCTCTCCACCAGATTTTGTATTAAACAGTGCAGCAGTCCACTGTCATTGCCTTATGAAAGCAGTTAATTTCACAAGGTGCTCCTAGTAAGCAGTACTTTTCCCMCTAAGTCACTCTTATCAGTTTTGGTCCATGACATGAGTAACCTAAAGTCCATCATAGCTCAAGACAAGTCTCTGCATGGTTACAGGCCCAAGGGATCATCCGTTCTCGGGGATACAGTATGCAGATTGCTCTGAGCAATGGGTGACCCAGTACTCCACAGACACCATTCCTGCGGATGAAGTTTTCAGGCATATTTTCCGGGAAAAAAAAAACAATGCTTGTTCTCTCTTTAGGCAAATACCTGTATTTCCAGGGCTGGTACTCAGGTATCCTGGAATGTTTTTCAATACCTGTAGGGCAAGCATCTCCCCAGTCTGTTTTGAGAGAAATAGCTATGCATACTTGCTTGTTACAAAAGCTGGCATCATTTAAAGCTATAGGGGGGTTGTGGAAGATGTAGTAAATATCTGTGAGCAAAGGCTAATGTGTTACTTTGCTCATACAGTATATTCAGCTATATATAGAAATATATATATATATATTTTTTTTTTTGCAAAGCGCACCTTCTTCTTCAACCTCAGATAGTTGCTGCACTTTCTTAGATGTAATACAAGTTTCTGTGATGTAGTTGCAACCCTGAAAAAAATATATATTATCAGTGGCACATATGAATTGGGAGAAAAACAGATATTAAATTATTTCCTTAATTCAGACTGTAACAGGACTGTCCTAACCTCATATGGATCCTGTTACAAGGTAAATGATAGATATCTTCAGCTCAAAGCAGGATACGTGTTGCATATTGCTTCCACAATATCTTTTTTCCTCCATACTCCCACATGTATGAAATGTTATTTCAGAATTTATCTACTAACTGATGTTATAGGTAAAGTAAAAAATATGTACAGGATGGAATTTAGAGACCACTGCTGTTAAGATGGGAAAAGTAATTACTGTCAGCTATTCATGATTAGAAGAGAAAGAGTAAGCAAGAGGATAAATCAGGTTCCCTAACTGGTTAAATTTGGTACACCTGTTCAGGTCACTTATTTAATTGTATTTCTTTTCCTTTTTAGTCTTCCATTCACAAGGTCTTCTGTTTACAATCTTGTTTCTAATGTGTTTTCAAAATGTCAGGAAGGCTTATATATGTCATATGTTAGTCTTGGTGTACAAGCAAAGACCAGCATTTAACTGGGGACTTAGCTGTCATGATTTTTTCTTCAGTACCTTCCCTGAAGATAATGAAGCTCTTACTCTGGGTCCTAGTTAAAATGGCACAGAGCATAAAATGCTGTTTCAAGAAATGATATCTACATGAAAAATTCAGAGAACCTGCATAAATGATAGACTACTCATTGTCATTCATTAAACTCCTAATCCAGGTCACCATTTTGTTCCCAGACCGTTTACAAATTTTACTTTTTTTCTGAAATCCATTCTTGGTTCAATAATAAGCCAAAAGGGATTCAAGTAAAAGCAATAATCCATTTCCTTTCAGTGAAGCTAGAAATGAAAGAAAGAAAATCTGGATTTTGGCTGTTTCCCTTGCTGTGGGAGAATCTAAATTGAAAAAGCACAAAATACATTAACACAGTCAAGTGGTTGGACAAGGCTGAATGAATAAAGGCCACACGTCACCTGGGATACGTATCCCAGAGAGCTGAAGGAAATGAATGTGAGACTGTAGGATGCTCCACAGGCATCCTTCTTACTCCCAGTACACCTGGACTGGAAATTGGGCTTGGACAGCCAGGCTTCAGCTGCCAGTCACAGCCTCCCTTGCTAGTCTGCTTTCTGCTGGAGCTGGGTTTGAGTTACCCAGCAGCTCTGTGATGCTCACTGCAGACATGCCCCTGGAACAAAATTAACCTTGAATTTTTCACAAATCTATGTAGATCGCATCTGCGCTAACAGAAAGTGATGGGCATGGTAATCAATATAATTTGTAATATTCAAATTATTGACAATTATTTTCTAATTTCATATGGAGCCTCAAAGGAGAAAGTGAAGGAAGAGAGAAACTTTTTTTGTGTGTGTGTGTGCGTGATTGCTTATTTATGGCAGGGCAGTTCTTTTGGAAGTAATTAGTTTACAGATGAACATACTTTAAAAATAAACTTTAGGTTTCTCAGTGGGTGAAGCCATTGGGGCTAATAGAAAGTGCAGCACTGCCAAAAATTAGTTTTAGTGTTGGCAGAGTTACAGTCTGGGTGTAGAGAGATAAATCTGATGCTATTTTGAATTGAAACAGCTTACAATTTCATGTCTTGATTTTTCCATTGTAGCTCATGTATGGCAATTTCTGTAAAAGGAAGCTGCTGCTATTGTTGATCTGTGAGAAAAATATTTTTTACTGTAGAACCATATCATGTCGTTAAGCCAATATTCCAGTTAGTATTGGAGAAACCTGTATCAGATGTTCCTGTTTTTCCGGACACACAACACTTCTTTAGTGAGCTATCTCCCGCTGTGACATGGCATGATAACACTGGACACAGCAGGCACCATGGCAGTATGCGAGGTCGGGATGAACGATGGCAGCTCCTTGACTGAGCTGCCTGAAGTCCCCACGGCTAAAGTGTTTGCACGCTGAAATGGACATTCATAAGGGAGTACGAAAAGTTGAGTCCCCTAAACCTCTGCTTTCTGGATCCCCACTGTATTTGCTGCTGGTGAATTGTTTATTTCGGTGTGGAACAACAAACGTGAAAGCTCGTGGCCCAATACAGCCTTGCTTATGACTGCCTTGGATACAGCTATTTACAGGCCAGACTGTCGAGTGTGAGTGTGTTCACAATATGGACTGCCTTGTTAAGAGAGCTCAGCTTTTATACACCTATCTAGGGGAAAAGACCAAATTTTCAGAAGTGGTTGGCTTACAACAAGTCATGTTCTTGGGAGGCAAAGGAAATGAAGGGTGCTGACTTCTGCAAGTGTGTTAAAGAAAAAAGGGGAGAAACAATTGAATTTAGAAAGTAAATAAAAACTGAGCTCTTCTCAAAATGCAGCTGGTTCTGTTCTGGGGGGGGGGTAAAGGGGGAGTGTAAAGATTTAATACTGTCATATAAATTATGATACCTAGATTAATGACTAAAAGAGTTCTTTCCAAAATTCAGTTTTTGGCTGTCTTACCCAATGGCTGGCAGTGCTGTGTCTTTCCCTTTTCCTGTTCCATAAGAAGTTTTAACTTTGCAAGTTTCTTGTACAGTTTCTGTTGCTGAGTAAAATGGTAGTTGTTGAAATTATTTATCAGTTAAGTTGACATAAATATACCTGACAAAAGGTAGAATTAAAGCTTTTATTGTTTTATACAAAAAGTATATGGTATATTTAGCTTAGATTAAACTTAAAAATGAGGTGCTAAGGAACATTTTCTCGGACATATCACTGAAGTTTGTATTTGATTTTTAGCTAGATCCTTTTCACTGCTGGGATGTCATGACTGAACTATAGAAGTGAATACAAGAGCAAAAGACCTGTGATTCACTTCTCTCCAGATATCATCCTATATCAAAATGAATGCTCACACTTAGTTTTTAGTAGATCTTAGATCTTTAGTAGATTTTAGTATAAGAAAAGACTAACCTGGAAGATCTCTGAACTCTTCCTTTTGTCCTTAGCTCTCATACTATTCTGCATGAACTGCAGCCTGCAGAACTACAAAATTTGCTAAATCTTAAATCTTAAACTTAAAATATTAATATCTAATATGTATTGATACAATAAATAAAATATATTTACATTTTAAAACTTGGGATGCTTAACTATTTTTTGTAGCTCCTTAGGTTTAATTTCAATTTCCAAATTTTCTCTCACTATATATTAATAGGAATGATTTGCAAACAGATGGCATAGAAATATTCTTCTAATATGGTAACTTTTCAAGTGCTTTTCATTTTTTGTTTGCTGATCACTTTTTTTTTTACTTTTTCTCTCAACGTAAAAAGAATTGAATAAGATTGTATTCAGCTAGAGATTCGATAGCTAGAACCTTCCTTAGATTAGAAAAACTTGAAACCTGGCTCTCTCTATATGAGGGAGGCTTTGCATATTCAAATACTCCCACAGTTGGTTCTGTTGATAATACATGAAAAATATGTTCGGGTATTTGCAAACGCAAAATTACGTGCATGCACCAGAAAACTCAGTCATACTCCACTGTGAAAATCAAGACCTCAGTTTTGTCTTTAGAGTCCTAGCGGATGTCTGTACCATGGTAGATAATTTTTGCATCCACACTGCTATAATATGCTGTCACACACGCCAGAAATTTTTTCACAGGCAACCCACAGACTTGTATGTGAGCTGCCTATGAAGCAGTCAGAGGGAGAAAGGCAAAAGTAAAGCAGGACATACCCTGCTTATGAACATGATGAAACCTGAAGGGAATATTTATATTCTTAATGGGCCAGTCTTAATTTACATGCCCTCCTGTTCCCTGTCTGCTATACAACAGGCTGCATCTCTCTGTCAGCTGAAGTCTGTATCACTAACAGCAGCAATTCCTACAGGGCTTGCCCCTGGCTTCTTGCTGGGCTGTGGCAGGACAGCAGTTTCAGCTGCGGCTGGAGTCCTAGCAGAAAAAAATGTACAGTGCATCATCTGTCACAGCAATCCTTGTCAGCATGTGTCACTAGGGGAGTGCATCTTGAAGAACCTACTGAACCCGAAAGTGAATCACTGGTATTTGCAAGTGGATTTTGTCCTCCTTTGGGGATGGTTCTTTATACTCAGCTGTATTATTGGCCTGTATTATTGGCACGTATTAGAGAAAGAAAACACATGAGTTTTAATTTTGAGAGTACACTCAGCACATTCAGCCAGAATAATTCTTCTGTGTAATAATTTGTGGGCATGTTTATTTTAGACACCTTGAAGAGAAGGATATATAAATTTTCAATATCTGAGCAGGGTTTGGGGAGCTGTGATCTCACAAGTGCAGTAGGTTTTCATTTGTAGAGGTGTCAAGTACTAAACTGATTTGAATGTAAGTAAAACCCAGATGGTTACTTGCTACAGACAGAACAACAGTTAGGGCGTACTCAATTTCCAGGCAAACCTAAATGAATAACTGCACCAACACAAAACATTAAGCTACTCCAAATAGTGACTCACTCCTCCCACTTCAGAACTTGGTAATATCTTGAAGTGAGCACTGTGTTTCTGATGCTTTACTGATGCCTGATCTTGGCAGGCGTCCACTTTTATGAACTGAAATTGAGAAAACATTTCCATGGTGTAGTTCATGATTTCTTTGTATTATTAATCTCAGGCTTTGCAACTCTTTAGAGAGTGAAACAAAGGCTTCCAGGAAGCAACACAAAGTAGAGGAAACAATGTGCACACCAAAAGGGGTTAATTGCCATTGTTGATCCTGGAACCGCTGTGGTAATAACTCAGTATCCAGTGGATGGAATAAAATGAAGAGATGAACATATTTACTACAATTTATTGTTTCACAATGTTATTTTCATTTCTTTGTGGATCACTGTACAAAAGGAAAATAAGCTGGGGATACGGGGCAGTTGCAGCTAAGACAGCAACGTGGTCCTGTGTGTGGGATACTGAATGGACAGTACAGATATCACAGTCCCATGCACTCAAGCACACCATTCTCTGTATAACACTTCCCGCCCCCCCCCCGATACATTAACATTACAGAACCAGCTAGAACTTCCTATTTTTCTCTTATGGAACACCTTTATTACACATGCTTTTTTCCTCTTCCCTAAAATAAGGCAGTGCAAGTTAACAGCATTCATGAAGTGCTGAATGAGCAAAAGGCAAATATAAAAAGGCCACACTGTTCTTACCTTTTACTGGATTCTCCTGGATTTATATTTAGGTACCAAAAAAAAAAAAAAAAAAGATTTCTGATTATTACACAATACAGATGATTGAACTGTAAAAAGTATTAAATCTGATTTTACCACAGACCTAAATGGAAGCTTACACTAACCCTGAGAGCTTTCAGAATCTCACCCAAAGTTGTCTCCTTTATTAAATAAGTATTACTTTTCCTTTTTTTTTTTTTTTTTTTCCATTTTTTCCATTCTGGCCTAATTGTTAAGGAAATAAGTACAAATATTTTTAAGTAGAGAATTATAAATACTAAGATTGATAGGCAGTATCAGGTATTATGGGAAAAGATAGTAATGTTAAGATCACAACAGAGTGCAGGTACACGTGGTTAGCTCCTTGGAGTCAGGCCAATGCATATCATTACTGTGCATGCCAGGCCAGCATAAGTATTTTTAGGATTTAATTACTGTATCTGCGGCCATGCTTTTGAGCTTAAAATACATCATGATGTTAACAGCAGCATCTGATAAGGATCTGAATATTAGGAAGTGAAAGGTTATAARACAGTGTGCCAAAGCAACGTTATGTCAAGTCACATTCATTTTTATTCAGAGGGATCACTCAGCTCAGTACTTTTATTTGGTCTTTTTTTTTTGTCATTGTTGCAATGCAAACTTTAGAGATCTTCATCTAGACTTAAAAGAATTAAAATAACTCTAAAGCTTTAAAAAGTCTGCCCGCATCTTTCTCTTGTACTCACTTCCTCATTTTAAATGACAGGCACAAGATTAGTGGTTTATGCAGTGTGTCCAAAAGATTAATGTTTCCAGGTGAGCTTAGGGAATTGCTTCATTTGGTCAGCCAATGGAATTTTTCATTGCACTGTGAAAAAAAGAAAAAAAAAATTAATTGTTCTAAAATTAATTGTTCGAGCCAACAAGGAGAGGTGTGCTGCTGGACCTCGTACTAACAAACAAAGAAGGACTGGTGGAAGATGTGAAGGT